>NW_015386407.1:900634-914125 GCF_001527695.2 Protobothrops mucrosquamatus
AAACGAAAGGAAGCCGGAGCTTCTTGGAAGCGTGTTTCAGTCCCCCCACTCATTTTTCCCCCACCCACCCCGCAATTAAATTACCTAGCCCGGTTGTGTGCCTTTGATGGGTCTGTTGCATGGGCTCAGCTGCAGAAGGAGCTTTCCAGACAGATCAGGGCTGCAGCCGTTTACAGCCGCCGCGCTGGGGGGGGGGGGGTGGGCTACTTCCTAACCTTTTTTTACCTAAAGGAGGGAAACCGAAGGACTTCTTCTGCCTCTCCCCCCTCCCCACGAAGACAGACCAAACCTCACCTTCAGCAGATGTGGCCGTCTAAGAGTTGGGGGGGGGGAATGAAAAAAACGGCTCAGATTTCTCCATCACTATCACCACTACACCCCCCCCCCTTCAATGCAACTTCCAAATCAACAGAAGATGGGGCTAGGAGGGGTCTGGGAAGCGGCTGGGCAACAGCCCAACCGCTGTTTACAAAGGCAAGAGGCAGAAAGGGGGGAGATGCTCTCCTGGCTTATTTTTTTTTTTGGGGGGGGGAGCAGCAGAGCCCCTCGGATGCCCCCCATCCTCAGTGGGTTGCTCTCAGCAAGCAAGCCGGGCGTAAATTTCCGCAGCTCCAACATTGGGTCAAGAGACAGAGCAGGGGGGGACGGGGGCGACTTACGGCAGGCAGGGGGAAAAGCCGGGGCGCCGCTATACAGATTGGGGAACCGTGGGTGGGTGGATGGGTTGGGGGGCGAAGGAAGAGTTTGACGAATGCTCCAGCCTGCATCTGCATTAAAAGCCCCGCGGCGATGCCGGCGGTCCTCCTCACCTTCTTCCCTCGCCGCCAGCACAAAATAAATCAAAATAAGGAAAATAATAAAAAAAAAATAAAAAATGGGGAGGGGGAGGCTGACACCCCTTGGCTTCGTCTCCCACCAAACGCCAGCAGCCAAGGTGTGTGTGTGTGTGGGGGGGGAAAGGAAATATCGCTTCCTTCCCTCCCTCCCTGCCCGCGATCCTGGCTCCCCTTTGCGCGCACACACACACACACACATATACACACCGGCTCGGTTGCCCGAGCTTGCAACTTTGCACTTACGTGGCCGCTGCTTCTCCAACTGCTGGAAGCCAAGCGGGGAGCCGGGCGCCTTCCTTCTTCTCCTTCTTCTCCTTCTTCTTCTCCTCTTCCTCCTCCTTCTCCTTCTCCTTTTTCCCCCAGCTCTCCGCGGCGCATTTGGCGAGAAGCGAGAGGAATCAGCGAGCAAGGACGACGACGACGGCGACGGGAAAGGCCGGCGCGGCTTCCCGGAGCCCGGCCGGGGCCAAATGCCCAAGTCCCGAGAACAAATTCCCCGCTCCGTCCGGCTTAGGCGTCGGCGTCATCCTCCACCTTCTCCTCCTCCTTCCTCCTCTTCTTCTTCTTCCTCCTTCGGCTTCTCCTCGCCGCCCTCGCCGCCGTCGCCGCCCGGGACCTTGTGGCCGCTTCCCGCGGGGGATGCTCCGACTGCGCGGCTGAGCTCCCGCTTCAAGCCCCCCGAGGCAGCCAGCCCGCCCGCCCGCCAGCCCGGGCTGCTTCTCTGCCTCTCAGCTCCGGGGCGCGCCGCCGCCGCCGCCACCAGCACCGTCCGCGGCGGGTCCCCATGCCGCGCTCATCGGCGGCGGGGCGCGGGAGGGGGCCGCCCGCAGCCTCCGGAGACGGAGCCCCAACTTCGCCCGGCAAGGCTAGAGGTCCAGAGCCGCTCGCCGCTGCCTTTGGCTGGCTGGCTGGCCGGCTCGTCCCCTCTCCTGCCCCGGAGGCAGCCCGGAGGTCCAGGTGCCTGCCTCCCGCTCGCTCGCTCGCTCGCTTCTCTGGGTCTCTCTCTGGCGCTCCCGGCTCGGCTCTCCTCTCGCCTGCTTCCCTCCGAACTGGCTTTCTTGATATAACTCTCGCTAAGCCCAGAGGGAGGGCGGGTTGCAGGGCGAAGCCACGCCCCCGCCTGGCCGCGGGTTGGGCGCACGGGCAGGGGGGAGGGCGGCTGGGGAGGGGGGGGGGTTCAGCCGGGCCCTGCCGATAGGACGGAGGGCGCGTCGGTCAGGGCCTGGAGGCGGCCGAGCGGCGAGCGCCTTGCTTGCCGCGGTGCTGAATGGCTAAGGAGGCGGCTGCTGCTGCGGTGGTGGTGGCGACGGAGGAGGAGGAGGAGGAAGAGGAGGAGAAGGAAAAGGGAGGGAGGGAGGCGGGGGAGAGGTGGAAGAGGAGAAGGAGGAGGAGGAAAAGGGGAGGAGGAGGAGGAGGAAAAGGGGAGGAGGGGGCGAGGAGGAGGAGGAGGAGAAGGGGGAGGAGGAATGGGAGAGGAGGAAGAGGAGGAAAAGGGAGGGAGGGAGGTGGGGAGAAGTGGAAGAGGAGGAGGAGGGANNNNGGAGGGAGGGAGGGAGGTGGGGGAGAGATGGAAGAAGAGGAGGAGGAGGAGGAGGAGGAAGAAAAGGGGAAGAGGGCGCGAGGAGGAGGAGGAGAAGGGGAGGAGGAGTGGGAGAGGAGGAAGAGGAGAAAAGGGAGGGAGGTGGGAGAGAGGAGGAGGAGGAGGAGGGTGAGGAAAAGGGAAGGAGGAGAAGGAGTGGGAGACGAAGAGGAGGAAAGGGAGGGAGGAGGAGGAGGAGGAGTGAGAGAGGAGGAAGAGGAGGAGGAGGGGGACTTGAACATCGGCCGCACTGACCACCTTGACGCAGCTTCGGGAACCCATTTTCGCCCACCAACTCCCCGCGCTTGGCTTGGGTCCGCGGAATTGTTCAGCCTGCTTCCTTTTTTTTCCCCGGAGAGGCAAGAGCTGCTCTGAGCATACGAAGAGCGCCTTGTCTCTTAGCGCAACCGCTCGGCTTTGAGAAGAGGAGGCTTGACCCGTGAGAAGGCAGGCAGAACGAACGCAAGACGGAGGAGCAGCTGGAGGCGACAGATGTGTCCCTTGGCGGCTGTCTTTCCCCCCGCCAACTTCTCCGGACTGGGAACTTGGCTCAATCTAGTTCCTGGGCAGGAAGAGGGAGTGACCCCCCATTTACTTGGGGGGGGGGGGAGAGAGAGAAGGGTCCACAGCAGCGGGATCGACTCTGTTCTCCAGGGAGAGATGCTCATCTCTGGCTCCCCACCACGGTGGCCGTTCTTGGCCTCAGCCAAAGGGAGGACCTCCGAAGGGCTGCTCCCCCAGGCAATTTAGGGAGGGGGGAAATCCGTGGCTTTCCGATTACGGAACTTCTGGCGCCGTCCCCTCCTTCCTTAGGGGTGGGGGAGAGTAAGCAATCTGTTTGCAAGCCAAGAGATAGCCCGGAGCAGCAAATGTTGAGGTAGGATGGCCCTTTGTTCCCAGAACGTCACTGTTGATTCCACCTCCCATTGAGAAGTCTCAGAGGGAAATGCAACCAACAATTAGTTGCTTTCCACAACCTCACATCACCGGCTCCTTGGGGTATCCAGACGAGGAGAACCGCCCCGGGAAGCACCAGGAAGCCAACCCCATTCAACTCATTCATGCAAGAATGAAAACAAGGCGGCAAACTTGACCAGGATTGGGCGGCTTTAGCCAGTAGCCTCAAGTTTCTTGACCCATCCAGGTTGAACGCAGTCAGCCAATCGGAGCAACAAAGAGCAAAAAGCTAGAATGGAAACAGAGCGGCGCTTCATAAATGATTACATAAGATTCCCAGTTCGTTTTCGGATCTGGTCCTGATCTCGCCCCATTGGCCGTTTTTGTGGCTCATCATAATTTGGAGTTTCTGGCTCAAGCGAGTTTGGCAGCCTGGCTGCTCGACTTCCGGAGATATTTAGTCATAGGTAACTTGTGGATCCGCAGCAACAGGGGAGAAGTGAAAAAGTCAGGGACAAATCCCTTTGGCACCGTTCCCGTATATATTATTTAAAAAAAATAACAAAGTTTTTAAAAAAACAACAAGCACAATAAAGATAGTAAAGAAAATAGTAAATAGGGGAAAAAAGGAAATGGGGGAGGGAAAGAGAGGGGAGGGGAAATGAGAGGAAATGAAAGGAAAAGAAAGGAGAGGGGAGGGGAAGGGAAAGGAAAGGAAAGGAAAGGAAAGGAAAGAAGGAAAGGGAAGGGAAGGGAAGAAGGAAAGGAGGGGAAAGGAAAGGGAAAGGAAGGGAAGAAGGAGAGGAAAGGAAAGGAAATTAAGGAGAGGAGAGGGGAAGGGAAGGGAAAGGAAAGGAAAGGAAAGGGAAGAAGGAAAGGGAAGGGAAAGGAAAGGAAAGGGAAGGGAAGAAGGAAAGGGAAGGGAAGGGAAGAAGGAAAGGGAAGGGAAGGGAAGAAGGAAAGGAGGGGAAAGGAAAGGGAAAGGAAGGGAAGAAGGAGAGGAAAGGAAAGGAAATTAAGGAGAGGAGAGGGGAAGGGAAGGGAAAGGAAAGGAAAGGAAAGGGAAGAAGGAAAGGGAAGGGAAAGGAAAGGGAAGGGAAGAAGGAAAGGAAGGGAAAGGAAATTAAGGAGAGGAGAGGAAAAATATTATAAGGAAACAACTTCTGATCTTCTTGATATTTATATTTTCCCCCTCCCTCTAAAGTTACACGATAAATCCCTTTTATCCAAAAAGTACCATTTCTAATCTTCAAACCCAAGATCACACATTCATTATTTCCCTCTTTTTTTCCAGCAAGAAATCCATAATATAAACTGATAAATATAGACGTAGATCTTTCTCTAACCAAACAAGTCATCTTTGCCACTTCTGCTAGTTGTTCACCATCCATTCCTATCTTGTGGGTATTTCGGAGTCTTCCCATTTTTGTGCTGTTTCCAAAAAGAAAAGAAAAAAAGCTACAGAATCAGCCAGGGTGGGTCTGCCTTTTTGAAGAAGACTTGACCTGAAGGTGGACAGCTGTAATCATGTGCTTCTCTAAGGAGGCTGAATAGAAGCTTCTGAATGAGGAGATTCCTCCTTCAAAATGGAGTCCCCCCCCCTTCAGAAATTGGGACAGTAAGGGACAGGAGAACTGAGTTCATGGATACCCTACTGACTGAACAGAGTGTTTGACTACCTAAACCACGTTTATTTATTTTAGTTGATTAATTTGGAGGCTGTACCCACTCTAAATTGACTCTGGAGCTTACAATTTAAAGAAGGGAAACAAATAAAAGAATCTAAAGCATCTGGACAACAGTATTCCACAATCACCCTGCCAAAGACTTTGAGGACCAGCCATGCTTTAAGACCTCCAGAATATTTTTTAGGAGATAACCCCATGGATTTATTTGTGTAGGCTTTGTTTATTTGCTAACCTTGAGACATAAGATACCTTGGGATTTCCTCAGCATTGTTTGGAACTGGGATGTTTTGCTCCCTGTTCGATGATCACCCAGATACCTTGGTTGAAGTCCATATTTGACTTGATTCAAGAGACTGTTTCCTTTATTCTACTCAGAACAGGTCAAGATAATGCTATTTATAGGTCTCCTATTGGATGACGGAAATGCAAAGCAAGAGAGCTTTGGAGCCTTTGACAGCAATACCTTGAACATGTCATTTCCACATGTCAGCTGGAGGAATGCAGGTTAAAAGGCAGCGGAATAGATTAGGTGTACAAAATGGCTGACAAGGAACACTGACAAAGCAAATGTTAATGGATTATTCTGGTTTGGAGAAGATAAGGGGTGAAATTCCACAGAGTACTGTTCACTTCTTAATGGTTGAGTAAAAGATTGGAGAGAAAACACCACCACACAGCTGATAGTTACCTGCCCCCTCCCTGTATATTTATAGAAGGCAGGGTGGAGAAAGAAATTATTATCTTCCTGTAACTGTTCTCTTCATCTTGCTTAATCACACCTAGTCAGCCAAATTGAACACATTTCATCATTGACAAATAGTCTTTTTTTCATTTACGGCTGAATTGTCTTAACGGAAGCTTCTGAAAGGATTGAAGTGATATATGTAGAATTCAATAGTTCATGTAAGAGGTTCACCAGCCCCACCAAGTTTTGGGTTGTAAACTCAAGATCAAGTCTTGAGTAGATCAAGACTCAGATGTCAGGCGGCTAAAACCAAGAAAGGCACATTGTGATTCTTCCAAGGGGATTTCAACATTGTTCCTCACCCATAGACAGAATCGTGCCAAACTAAAGCATGCTAACACCCCACAAAACATATACTCTGGGAACAGTTAGGGAGCGGCTGTCTTCACTCTCTTTCTCCCACCCAAACAATCCAAACTGTGTTGTCTCTTCTTCTTCTTCTTGTGCCATATCCGTTATCGGACGTTGGTGATCATATTGGCGATCCTGTTTTTATCAGCAGCTGCTGAGTTTTGTCCAAACCAGTCCCTTAGATTTTGAAGCCACGATGTTTTTCTTCTGCCTGGACCTCGTTTGCCTTCAATCTTTCCCTGGAGGATTAAATGGAGTATGCCGTATTTTTCTGGGTGTCGAATCGTATGTCCGAAATATTCTAATTTTTGTTTTTTAATTGTTTTGATGATTTTCCTTGGCTTTCCCAGGCGGCTTATCACCTCCTCATTTCTGATCGTGTTGTCTCTTGCTCCTCTGAAATGCATTCCTTCCCTCCTCGGAACCTGGACAACATTCCATCACAATGATTGTGAATGGCCTTCTTTCTGAAGTCAAATCCATTTTTAGTGATTGCTAAGTCAGAAGTGTGGATGGGAGGAGGAGGAGGAAGAATGGGAAGAGAGGAACAAGAGGAGGAGGAGGAGGAGGAGGAGGAGGAGGAGGAGGAGCAGTGGTGGGATTCAAATATGTTCTCTGTGTCGATGCCACTTCTGGAAGTCTGGCATCGACTTCCAGTTCTGGGCCTGGGCAACAAAAAATTAGCTACCGGTTCTGCCGAAGTGGTGCTAACTGGCCGAATTACACCACTGAGGAGGAGAAGAAAGAAAAGGAGGGAGGAAGGATGTGACCCTGATTTTGTCTACTAGTGAGAAGCAGTAAGTAGAAGTGCTTTAGTGGAAAGAGAAGCAGAAGCCAAGATACTTCTTCAAATACATAATCACCTACATTGCGTTGGTTCTTCACTATTTACCTGCTGCTGGACTAAGAGTAGGAAATTTAGAATAGATTCTTCCGCCTCACAGAGGCCAAGAGAAAGAGGCCAGTGCATGTTCTGCTTACAGTTCCCTCTTTTGAATCACCAAAGGAATGCTCTTTGCCCAGCTTGGCATTAAACAGGGCTCTCTTTGCGCTCCTCAACTTGTTTCAGCATTATCTTTAATACATGCCTCTTCATTTATAATTCATATTTTCCCGACTCCAGTCTGGATTCCTGTTGACTCCTACACACCTTTCTCCTTTTCCTTTCCTAAGAGTCAGATGAGAAGGCTCCGAGAGGTTGTTGGGAGTTTATTTATTTAGCAGGCACACCTCCGAATGTTATTTGTCGCTCTTTTATTGCAAGCTGGCGAGGGTTCAATTCCCTCTGCAAAAGTTTGTTTGTTTGTTTATTTATTTATTTATTTATTTTTTTAGAGGAACTACAGTACGTCGGGCGTTTATCAAAAAGCAGAGCCTCAGCTTGCCTTTGACAAAGACCGTTTCTGAATATAAAGAGAAGGGTAGCCATTAAATCGGACCCCAGGATGCCATTCGGAATCTAACGATGTCTACAACATAAACCGTAACAGCTACAAATATTACTTATTTTTGGAGCAAGGTGTTATATGAATGGGGAGCACTAAGATAAGATATGTAACCTGGCTTGTGAGCTATAATAATAATAATAATAATAATAATAATAATAATAATAATAATAATAATAATAATAATAATAATAATAATAATAATAATAATAATAATAATAATAATAATAATTGGAAGGGACCTTGGAGGTCATCTAGTCCAACCCCCTGCTCAGGCAGGAAACCCTATACCATTTCGGACAAATGGCTGTCCAGTCTCTTCTTAAAAACTTCCAGTGTTGGAGCATTCACCGCTTCTGGAGGCAGGTTGTTCCACTGGTTAATTGTCAGGAAGTTTCTCCTTAGTTCTAGGTTGCTTCTCTCCTTGATGAGTTTCCATCCATTGCTTCTTGTCCTGCCTTCAGGCGCCTTGGAGAATAACTTGACTCCCTCTTCTCTGTGGCAGCCCCTGAGATATTGGAACACGGCTATCCTGTCCCCCCTCGTCCTTCTCTTCATTAAACTAGACATACCCAATTCCAGCAACCGTTCCTTATATGTTTTAGTCTCCAGTCCCCTAATCATCTTTGTTGCTCTTCTCTGTACTCTTTCTAGAATCTCAACATCTTTTTTACATCATGGTGACCAAAACTGGATGCAGTATTCCAAGTGTGGCCTTACCAAGGCATTGTAAAGTGGTATTAATACTTCACGTACTTCTTCCTGTCCGTTTATGTGACCTGAATCAGAGGCGTGAAAACAAGGATCCATTCACAGTTTTACTTGGGAGAAATGAGTCCATTTCCATCATGTCGTTGTCTTAGCTCATAAGAACCGGGTATGTAAATGCAACAACAAAGCACACTGAAGGGATCTAGTACCGGACTGAAAAATGGGGTACCAAACTCTGTTTATTAAATAACAATCCGACAACAAATGTAGGCTTTCCTTGATTTATTTTTTTAAAAGTAATTTCTATTATTTGTGTAATTGTTTCAAATAACTGACACAACTTTATCGGTACGTACAGCAAAGTAAGTGAATAATAAATGACATCAGATGATAAATGGGATTTAGACGGATCTAAACGTCCTAGCTTAATATGGCTACTCAGCTTTAAAAAAAAATTAAAATGCTGCACATTTTTAGTGATATTTTGATTTCTTTTTTTTTCAAAGAAGACATTGTAAGAGTAACGATGTTGTCCTCTTCTCACAAGACCTGAAAAAGAGCCAGATTATGTTTAATAAATTCAATTTATTCCCAGAAGCAGGAAGCTGAAGACACCAGCCTGAAGATGACGAATGTGACTTCGTCGAAACGTCGCCAAGACACTTCTAATTCTACGCGGGAGAAAACCCGAATAACTAAAGACCTACATACAAACACCCGCGAAAACCTCAGAAAACAAATATATATATATTACTCTGAGAAGCACAAAGCTAAAAGCACAAGCCTGATGATGATGAATGTGATTTCATCGAAACGTCGCTATGACACTTCTAATCTTACACGGGAGAAAACCCGAATGACCAAAGACTCACATATATATATATATATATACGTTTAGTTCTTTTCCATATATATATATATATATATATATATATATATATATATATATATATATATATATATATATATATATATATATATATATATATATATATATATATATATATATATATATATATATGGAAAAGAACTAAACGTAGTAGACCACTACATATACCTTGGCCAATGGAAGGTGATACAATAAAGGGAATTGATCAGTGTGTTAAATGTGGTTGGCAAGCTCACTTTAATTTTCAAAAACAACCTCCATCTATGCTGAAGAGGAAAGGTTTTTGATCAGTGTGTGCTACCTGCTCTAACATATGCCAGTGAAACATGGACACTAATCTCACAAGCTTCAAGTGGCGCAAAGAGCCATGGAAAGATACAGCATCACAAGACAAGGTAGAAAGACCTGCACATGGATTAGAGAACAAATGAAAGTATATGATGCCATCAAAAGAGTAAAAGAATGGAAATGGAAATGGGCTGGTCACATAGCAAGAAGAACTGATGGCAGGTGGACCCAGGCAGCCATAGAATGGATCCCGCTTGATAAAAAGCAACCGTGAATGAGACCGAAAACAAGATGGGTCAACAACATCAGCAAGTATTGTGGGTTCAATTGGCAAAAGAAAGCTCAGGATTGTATTGATTGGAAACATGCAGAAGAGGCCTTCATCCTGCAGTGGATAGACAATGGTGGTGGTGGTGATGATGATGATGATGATGATGATGATGATGGATGATGGAGAAAGAGGAGGAGGAGGAGGAGGAGAAGGAGAAGGAGAAGAAGAAGAAGGAGGAGGAGGAGGAGGAGGAGGAGGAGGAGAAGAAGAAGAAGAAGAAGAAGAAGAAGAAGAAGAAGAAGAAGAAGAAGAAGAAGAAGAAGAAGAAGAAGAAGAAGAAGAAGAAGAAGAAGAAGAAGAAGAAGAAGAAGAAGAAGAAGAAGAAGAAGAAGAAGTTATTAATTTGTAATAATTAATCTCAGCCCAACTCAACTCACAGGGTTGATGTTGTAGGGAAACTAGGAGGAAGAACTGTTAGGTCTATTTGCCACCTTGAGTTATTTATAAAAAAACAACACTGGGATGAAAATAAATAAATAAACAGGCTGCTAAATTTAGTTTTCCTCTGAATGACTTGCAGAGAATTTTGTCCTAATTCAGACTGTGTTTTGCATGCATCAGGGTCTGCCTCCACTCAAGGCCGGAACTGGGTCTGTGCCATGCAGCATTTTTGGAGGGATTTATCATATGAGTAAATAAATAAGCTAGGAGTAATGGCTCATAATGCCTTGTGGAAATAGCATTCCCCTGAGCCTGAGTGGGTGCCTATCTTGTCAGTTTTCCAAACACCAGTTAAGATTAAGAGATTTTATTTTAATTCTGTTTAATACCTCTTTTTTTTTTTTTGAAATGCCAGGAGCCTGTCTATTACATGACTACAGCGGTATGCAAAATTAAAAAAAATATATGGAGGAATACATTTTGGACTGGGATTCTCTGCCCATAACCTAGGAGTAAAGATCATGGGAATTTGTAGGTCTTGACTGCAAGAACAGAGTTACTGGATTGCACTAGGAATCAGAAGAACAGATGATGACAGTGTAACGATGATGGAGTAGATAGTAGAAGGGGTGAACCTTTCTATTCTTTTATCTATTCTGAGATTTATTCTATGGACATCTTGAATATGTACTGGCTGGTCTCCAAAGCACCATGTGTTGTATTTTGCATGGGCTTTAAGGTTTCTTCCATAGTCACCCTGAGTGCTGAGAGCCCTCTCCATAAATTATGATGAATGACTACCAGACAGAGAAATTGGGCATTTTCTTCACCCCCACCCCCGCAACATGATCATCTACAAGTCCTTTTGGTCCACAGCCAGTAATTTTCATGAGAAAGTATTTCTTTCAGGATCAGTTTTTTATAAAATAGAAACCTTACTAATCCCAGCTAATTTTACACTGAGCATTCCATCACCACCAACGGAAATGTCAGTCTACATTTAATTTAAGTATGTAAGTTAATATGTTCAGCATATTAATGAGCCATTCCAAGACAAAAGATATCTAGTATCTTCTCCTGCAAGTACTGCTAATAAATTCACTCTCAGGAGCTTGGAAATAAGCAATGTTTTGTCTCTCAAAAGGTTCTATGATACCACCGTTGGGCCCAATGTAGGAGAAGAACAGGCATAGCCTGGGGTCAGAGTCAAGAGAAGAATCAGCCTGGAATCACTATGTTCCCATAAATGGATTAAGTCCAGCCCATCTTGAATTCCGTTCACTTTACTTAGCACCAATTTAGTGCTGACCATTAATTGACTAGATTTTTATATAGAGATATGAACAATAAATCAGCTTGATTGGAACTTAACCTGTGGTCCTAACTCTTTGCCCCTGGTTACCAATGCTGCCCAATTTATGAAGAAACAACTAAGAAGATTGAAGAAGAACAAACTAAAAGCTTTTAACAGAACTGAACAGAAAAATAGATATTGGGACTGTGGAATAAAAATGCCTACACTTCTAATAAATAACAGATTAATAGCTAATCCTTCGTACATTGGTGTACTTTATCTTTCTTCATTTCTTCAGTAAACCACAGACGCAACTACACATTGCAAAATTCCTGCTGTGTTTCTCTTCCCTTACAGGACCAATTTTATCACTCATCCCACCTTACAGTAGAGTAATTCAATAAAAGAGCAAATCCAGAATCAGGAAGAAAGCAAAGTGTATTGTTTTGCCTTATTCTTCCATTGCCCTGCTATAAATTCCAGTTTCATATCTCTAAATAAATATAAACATATTTCAGAAATATATGCATATGCGCCTAGGGAAGCCCTAAGAGGAATTCAGAAGACTTTGGATGAACTGAGAAAGACCCCAATGGTGGTTAAAAAAACACACACACAAAAGTTCAGAGGATCTGCTCAGTGTAAGTAACCTGAAATGAGTCTTCCCTGTAACAATCACAGGAAAATAATTTATCGCGGCTTTGAAATTCCTGGTTGCCAATTGCAAACCTTATTGGGTAATCAGTTTTTGCTGAATAATGGTAATTTATTCATTTTTTATTTGTCAAATGTTGACACTGCCCATCTCCCTCACAGAGGGACTCTGGGCAGTGGACAGATAAAAGATGAAGAACGTACTCCACCCTCGCTCAACTGGTAGGATGAACAGATCATCCCGGGGAGAAGTCATCCCACAAAAGGATGAGAGCGAGGTGTCAAATGGCTGAGGTTGTTTGGTCTTCTTCAATGCCAAGTTCAGGAAATGCTAAGCAGGTCCACAGGGAGAAGAAGGGGCATCAGTGAGGTCACACACCGTGGAACAAAACGCTGCAGAAGGTATAAGAAGAGAAACTCCTAACCAGCCCAGTTCAAATCAGCAAAGAGGAGTGACAGGGTGCCAACTCTCAGCTGTCAAGTAATATCTTCCAGAGTATCTGCATATAACAACACATTCCTGCATACAGATCAAAAGTCAAAAACGTTCTCTTGAGTCATGTGACTTCATGGGGAAAAAAAAAGAGAGGATGAATGGGCAACCTGGCTTGCTTGTTCAACTAGAAAGTGCTTAAACTGAGCTCCAGACTGGCACCACCGTGGATTTCCTGCCAGTGTCATGCAACAATGATTTATATGCGTATGGCATGACTTTCGGAGCTGTTCTTGCAGATAAATGTGCTGAACACCTGCTTTTTATAAGGAATCATCCAATTCCTGATGTCTGTGTGCCTAAAACTATTCTGGGCAACGTTTATCCTCAGGATTTCTTTATGCAATCTCACACTTCTGAGAAGCCTCCCGTATCTTGCACGGAATTTAATTCCATTCTGACATTGCTATGTCTTACGGTGACTGGTACCGTGGTGGCTTGCTCATTAGCATTTGCCCAAGTTTAGAAGCTCTTAGAAGCAATACAATTTAGACTTATATATCACTTCACAGGGCTTTACAACCCCCCCGTAAGTGGTTTATAGAGTCAGCCTATTGCCCCCAACAATCTGGGTCCTCGTTTTACCGACCTCGGAAGGATGAGTTAACCTTGAGCCTGTTGAGAATCGAATTGTCGAACTGCAGGCAGCCGGCAGGCAGCGGAAGTAGCCTGCAGTACTGGCTTCTAACCATTCTAACCACTGCCCCACCGTGTTGTGTTCCTTGTATTCCCCCCCTTAATCCCCTATGCATATCCTGATCACCCATTAAGGGTGATTGCCCTTCACCATTGATCGCCCATTAAGGGTGATTGCCCTTCTCCATCTGCATGCAGTTTCATGCCCGTTGCTGGTTGGCTAACTAGCAACGGGGTCTCCGTTGCTGGTTGGCTAACTAGCAACGGGGTCTT
>NW_015386407.1:917410-932685 GCF_001527695.2 Protobothrops mucrosquamatus
GGGTCTCCGTTGCTGGTTGGCTAACTAGCAACGGGGTCTTGCCAGCCAATGGAATTGTGTGATTACAAGCCAGGGGAATCCCATAAAAGAGGGCTCCCCTGGCCCAGAGAACCAGTCCGGATTTACCTTATGCCTTGCCAATAAACCAAGAGCTGACTGTCACTCGACTCGTGTCTTACTGCCTGCGCGATCTAACACACCGTGTCTCATTGCATTACAGGGGCTGCCCTTTTCCCAAACTAAGGCTAGGCAGCTTTCGGAAGACACATTAACCCCCCCCACCCCCGTTCTTTCAGCCTGAAAGTCCCAAGAGTACTCAACTGAAATTTGGCAGCAAGTCCTCATTTCTTTTGGCAGTTCCTCTGTATAGTTTTGTTCTTAAATAAGTCTAACAGAGGCATGTGAGCCAGTTTTAATTATTAATGCAATGAGCACATTAAGCTAAGCCTCTCTTTTGTTTTATATCTTCCAGTATCTCGACAGGCACACACAGGAAAGGGGTCAAAATGGGATGTTCCTCCAGCAATCGTCTGCCCATAAGCGTCCCCAGGAAGAGAGCCAGTAAGGCAACATGCCTCAAAATGTCGTGTTATATACAAATGAGAACTGTCCCAGTCAAAGTCCAAAGGGCAGACCTTGTTCCATAATGTCCCAACAATGTGTTTTATCATTGAAGCATGATTGTGCTTAGGTGAAGGCTTCTGGATCAGGTTGCTAATCCCTGAGCTGTATTTCCTGCAAATGTTAAAACAATAGCTTCATGGGTATCGTTTCTGACCACGAATGTGAATTTTAATCATTGTGCTTGAGACAAAAAAAAAAAAAAGAATAACATGCAATTGATCGTCATATTTGCCTGCTTCAGCAAACAGTGTGAAGACACCTTCACATCCTAAGCTTCCACTGTTGAAATTTAAGTGCAAAATATGCCTCTTTCATTTGTCTTTTTTTTTGGGGGGGGGGGAGAAAAGGAGGATTAAAAATGGAATTCAAAGTATCTTGATTCCAGAGAGCCTCTTACTCCCATCCCTGCTCCTAAAACCCACCTCAAATTAAAAAAAATTATACTGGCCACATTGGATCTCTTTCCAGTGCTGTCACAATATCCCTGGATAGCCACCAATATTCATATAATGTAGAATTATAGAGTTGGACCTTGGAGGTCCTCTAGTCCAAGTAGGAGACCCTATACTGTCCTCTAGTCCAAGTAGGAGACCCTATAGTTGTCCAGTGATGGAGCATCCACAGCTCCTGAAGGAAAGTTGTTTCGTTGGTTTATTGCTCTCACTGTTAGGAAATTTCTCCTTAGTTCTAGGTTGCTTCTCTCCTTCGTTAGTTTCCAACCGTTGTTTCTGGTCTTGCCTTTTGGGGCTTTGGAAAATTCCTTCAGAAGAGTGGCAATGGAATTGCCCCCCTCAATTCCTCAGTCAAAGGTAACTGACTCTGTCTCAGTCATTCTTAGATGGATATTTCATAGTACCACATTCCAATTCTGAAATCAATTTATATTTTGCCCAAGGAACCCCCTCACCGTCTATTAATACCACTTTACAATGTCTTGGTAAGGCCACACTTGGAATACTGCATCCAGTTTTGGTCACCACGATGTAAAAAAGATGCTGAGACTCTAGAAAGGGTACAGAGAAGAGCAACAAAGATGATTAGGGGACTGGAGGCCAAAGCATATAAGGAAAGGCTGCTGGAATTGGGTATGTCTACTTTAGTGAAGAGAAGGACGAGGGGGGACATGATAGCAGTGTTCCAATATCTCAGGGGATGCCACAAAGAAGAGGGAGTCAAGCTATTCTCCAAAGCGCCTGAAGGCAGGACAAGAAGCAATGGATGGAAACTAATCAAGGAGAGAAGCAACCTAGAACTAAGGAGAAATTTCCTGACAGTTAGAACAATTAACCAGTGGAACAACCTGCCTCCAGAAACGGTGAATGCTCCAACACTGGAAGTTTTTAAGAAGAGACTGGACAGCCATTTGTCTGAAATGGTGTAGGGTTCCTGCCTGAGCAGGGGGTTGGACTAGATGACCTCCAAGGTCCCTTCCAACTTTATTATTATTGTTGTTGTTGTTGTTGTTTTTCAAATAAAGTAAATAGGTAAATCAGAGGACTCAAAAGAACGTGACAGGAGACAAGAACTTTTGTCTCAAAAGTTTTTATGCCCTCTGTAAACAAAGGTTATACCATTAAGCTTCTGTATAGCTTAATTATGCATCAAAGGAAGTGCGCAAATACAATGAAATCTAATAATTGAAGAAGAAAAGTTCACTGATAAGGCCCAAAATCAATAGCCAAGACACTGACAAGAAATAATTACCTTACAGCTAACCCTCTGAGCCTTTTGTCTTGAACTTAGTCCTTATTGGCTTCAACCCTACAGGCCAACCTTGGATGGAAGTCAGAAAACCGGGCTGCTCACTCATCTGCATACTTGAAAAAAAAACAAAAAACAGTGGACACAATTTACATAAAATATGGATGTACATCGTGGAAATCAAGCCAGCCTGCTAGATATATTGTGCCATACCATGCATCATTTAGACATCCCAGGCTGAAAGCAGCAAAGGAAACTCAATTAAGTGTGGACCAGCAGTGCGGCTAGATTTTCATCTGGTGATGGCTTTCACGGGAACGGTTCCATTGAGGAGCCTGGAAGAGTCTCTTTGTGGAATGAGAACTTCCTTAATGTGGTAAGCCTACCCTATCTACGTTCAGACTTTAGTTAGAGAAGCACCCTCTGCATTCCCTTGACAAAGTCCCTCCTTGCATGCATGTTTGGTGCATGTAGCTGGGAAGGACTGAACAGACAGGCTTGGCATCATAGTGTTTTGAAGACAGATGATAAATGTCCAGGATGCAAAGCTAATGGAGATAAACCAGCTCCCCACATATATTCGGAGTAACATTTTACAGATTATGCAAGTTGCTATTTTTATGCAACAGTAAGCAAAAAAAAAAAAAGGAATATGCACATGGGAACCAGCCTGATAATCTCAGATTATGGTGGTTGATCTGAATAACGATGACATGTGCTCCAGAAAGTGTGAGTCCTTTTGGAGCGCCTGCGTAAGAAGAGACCATCAAACAGTGGCATTTAGTTCCTCTTGTGAAGAATACGATATGGGCAGTGGTGGGATTCAGCCGGTTCGCACCACTTCGGCAGAACCGGTAGCTAATTTTTTTGTTGCTCAGGCCCAGAACGGACTTCCGGAAGCGGCATCCACACAGAGAACCGGTGGTTCACCTGTTTGAATCCCACCACTGGATATGGGTGATTCTTCTGTGGGGGGAAAAAAAAGGCTGACTCAGCACCCAACTGACCGATTGGAAAGATTTGTTCGGGGCTAAGATTTTCAGCAGAAGGGGACTTGTTTAAAACCAAGCCTATTGCTTTTCATAATCATGACTGCCGGAAGAACATTTCCACATTTTTCCCCTCTTCATCCTTTTTTTTTTTTTAATTTTTTTTTTTTCAATATAAGATTTTTTATTATTTTTCATCATAAAAAAAAACATCACAAATGCTACACAATGCTATATGAGAAACCCCCCACCCCCACCCCCCCGGACTTCCCAAACCTAATCCCAGGATAATATTCAGATATAAGTAAACAAATATTAGTATCTCTAACTCCACAAAGTATATTATTCTACATGAGTAGGTAAAATATATAAAAGAAAAGAAAAAGAAAATTTTTTTCTAAAAACCTAAATTATATTCCACCACTCTATGCTTCTTTTGAATATAAACAATCCATCTTCTCCATATTAATAAAAATTGTTCATCCTTGATTCTTGTAATTTTCCCTAGGATGGCATCTAGCCACAGTTAAACTCCTGCTTGTTCCATTCATTTCAATGGGAAAGTGTACACTTCCTCTTCCTTTTCACATTAACAGGATTGGGAAGAACTTAAGTCAGACTGCTTGGCATTCTTGGCAAAGTGGGATTCACCTCCGTTCAACCGGTACTATGGTAGTAGCAGCAGCTCTGCTCATTCTAGTGCAGCGGTAGGCAACCTTGGCTCTTTGATGACTCGTGGACTTCAACTCCCAGAATTCCTGAGCCAGCCATGCTGAGGGGAAAGGGAGAGGTTTCCAAGCTGAGCCATGCTGGCTCAGGAATTCTGGGAGTTGAAATCCACGAGTCATCAAAGAGCCAAGGTTGCCTACCCCTGTTCTAGTGTGTGTATGTGCATGCACACATGCCTTTGAGAAAACCTTGATGCCTGGCAACTGCTTGGACTAGTCCCTGCAATTCTTTTGGCAAGATTTTAAGAAAGCTTTTGCCTTTGCCTTCTTCTTCTTCTTGGGAAAAAGTGACTGGCCAAAATCACCCAGTTGATCTCATGCTTAAGGCAAGATTAGATCTTGCCGTCTTGCAGTTTCTGGCCTGGTGCCTTAACTGCTACACCAAACTAGGCCTTTCAGTCTATTAACACTTGGCATATTTTTAAAATATTGTAAATACGTTGTGGCAGGTATCACCTTTATGGACAATTCTCCTCTTGAATCGCCTCTGTCAAAACCTGTCTCCAACGTTTGACTTCTTTGTCTTCGTTGCTGCAAAAGAGACTTGTGAATACTTTGCTCATATGTTACTCTGCTTCCATACCGATCCCATTGCCTGTCTCTTCACTTAAAACCAGACGTAGAACAGGAAGACTCCTAAAACGGGTTCTTCTACTTTCTTGATTTGCATAGCACCCTTGGAGCAAGTCTAGTTCTGGTTTTTTTTTTCTCCTCAAAGGTAGTTTGTGCTGTGTGCTGATTGGTTCTCTTTCCTGACTATCACAAAGCACTTTCTTAATTGTTAATGGAACAGATTTTGAATAAAAAAGGGAGGGGGGATTCCCGAGGGAACAAATCTCTTAAATGTTGGACAAATGCCAAAATAGCACTGTCTATGTCAACTCTTGTCTATTGGAACATTGACAGTCTATGCTAATGCTGGGGGGGGGGGGGGGGGGGGGGGGAGGAACAAGCAAATTACCAGAAGGCATGGCCAATAAGCCATTTGCTCCCCTTCCAAAACACACCTTCAATAAAGCATAATTTTGTAGGGAATGGGTGTGGGGTGGAGAAATTCTGCTAATCTCAAATGCCATACATTTTGTTTCTTGCCCTATTTTTCCACATTATATTGCCTCCTCATTCTGTATCTTATCAGCTATTGTAATGGTAGGGCTACAGCCATTTGCAAGCACATAATGTCTCTCAGAAATTATGTCTATTAATTAAGATGTTTATCCCCCACCCTGTTTTTCCCCACATCCTATCCTCCACTCACCCCCACCACCACCCCTGATGCTGGTAAGATGAAGGATGGTTAGATGCCTCCTCTTCTCTAGAAGCCTTCCAGATATGGATGATTCTGATTCCCATCACATCTGTTTCATCTCAAAGTCACATTGTAATCACATCCTGATCCCTTGCTAATAATTATTTAACTTCTATGCCAAATAGTTTTCTGTTTGCTTAAGGATAACTTTAACTGGTAGATGGAACTGATTATCCTGTGTTCACAAATGAGCTTCTTCTAAGTCCAGAAGGTTAGTCTGACAGAGGTTTGAGGAAAGAAATAATTATCAGATTGGATTAAAGGAACAACTGCCGGACTTCCTGTAAATTTCAACACGTTCCCACTTGGGAGCAGATAAAATGTGTCCTTGCACTTTAGGAAGGCTACACCCCAGGGAGGCAAAACTTGGTTTCCTTGAAGCAAAGTTTTAATGCTGACATACCCACTGCATTTTTTTGTTCAACTTTCTGAAAAAAACACCAGATTTAGGATTCAATTCTCGACCTTCCATTTGCTTCAGGCCATTATAGTCTGGTGTCTTTGGGGGTATCAGTCCTAGAAGACAAGTTTGCTATCTCTCTCTAAGATTGCCATTTCTCATTTGGACTAGGCAGTCAACTCTTTGTCCAGTGGAGATGTCAAAACAGAAAGAAGCATTTTTTGGGGGGGAGAAAGAGGAAGTGTGAAGTCTCTTCTGGAAGAAGCTGAGATGCAGCAAGAGAAGGTTGGAGAGAAAGAAACAGGAATTGAGAAGGTGGAAGGAGAAAATTGCAGAATCAGTAAAGCAAGGATAAGACACAGAAAACAGTTTTGGGAAGTTTATGGCAGGAAGGGCAGGTTAGATCAGAAATGGAAAAGGCAGGGACTACTTTGAAGAGCAGAAGAATGGAGTCAGGAGAAAGGTCTCTAAGGCCCCATGGACCCACCAAGGATTATTCTCCTCTATAGACCATTGATAGCTCCAGAACATAGCTTCATATGACACTTTACAGGATTCTGTGGCTGTAACGTAGAAATGTCAGTGGGAAATGGCCCAATTTTTATGTGTTTTGTGTTGTTTTACAAATTAAAAGATAGGTAAACATTTAGGAAAACTTTGCTAAGCAAATCAAACAGTTCCATCCATCAACCACAACTCAAGTTGCCAATTTGCTGTTTAGGGAGGCGATTCCAACTTGGTTTTGGCATTTAGGAGTTATTAGGTCAAGACATTGGGTTTGTCAACTGGAAGGTTGGCAGTTTGAGACCCAAGTACGGGATGACGGAGTGAGCTCCCGTTCCTTGTTTCATGCTCCTGTCAACCTAGTAGTTCAAAAGCATGCAAATGCGAGTAGATTAATAGGTACCAATTTGGTGGGAAGGTACCTGTGATTTCCCACAGAACAGCATTCTGTGTACATCAGCATATAATCATGCTGGCCACATGACCATAGAAGTAACTTCAGCCAAGAAACAGAGATGAACACCAGCCCCTAGAGTCGGACACAAGTGGGCAAGGGAAATCTCTACCTTTTTTAGAGTGATTTGTGCTATCAGCCTATCATTTCCATTCCTCTCCTTAACACACACACACACACACACACACACACACACACACACACATGCAAGAAGAACTCAAAAAAACCTAGATGGAAAATCACCATGCTCCAAAAATAAGGAAAGCTGAGCTATAGCAATAGCACTTAGATTTGTATACAGCTTCACAGTGCTTTACAGCCCTCTTTAAGTGGTTTATAGAGTGCTTTACAGCCCTCTTTAAGTGGTTTATCTTGCCCCCAATAATCTGGGTCCTCATTTTACCAACCTCAGAAGGAAGGAAGGCTGAGCCAACCTTGAGCCGGTCAGGATTGAACTCCTGACAGTGAGCAGTGAATTAGTCTGCAGTACTGCATTCAAACCACTGCGCCACCATAACTCATATATAGCCCCACAAAGCCTAAAATTTTATTCAAAATCAGGAGGAGTCAATAAACAAATAATAAACTATAATAACATTAAATAAATAAACAGGAGCTTACCCTCTTGTTCCACTTATTGATGGCCAAGTATTGCCTCATCCTGTACTCTGTTGTTCTATGTTGTGCTGGTTTCCCATATAATATTAAATGTAATTAAATAAGTCTGTTCTCTAATTACTCTGTATTCCTGCATATGCTGAACTGTACTGCTTACAACTTGCCATATAAGCTGAATTAGTATAAATACATAATACATGAAAATGAGTCATATTATGCTTTAATCAGGGAATTTGCAGCAGTACACATTATAACACATTCCAGTTATAGTCAATGCATCATTTTTTTTTAAAAAAAATGTGGTATTGCCTAGTTTCTATGCTTGATATATGTGGGCATCATTTCTGTATGGGGCTAATTCACACGTGTCATTCTGATTCTCGTTATGGGGGGATTTGTGTTGACACAATAATGGCACACGGGAGCCATTTGCAATCAAGAGTGGATTACTGGTCGCGGGTCACATATGCGTCAATCAGAGTTTCCACTAATTCCAAGGGAGGTGATAGAGAAATCTGTTGACAACTGACACTTGAACAAAGTGCATGCAAGAACTGCAAATTACTTTTTAATGAATGGGTGGATTGGCTCAACTGCTTTAGAGGATATGAGATAGTATTATACGTACCTCTGCCGTTCATTAAATCTTCACTGGATGCTCTAATTATCAAGTGATAAATATTCATGTGTGAACTGTAATTAAGTCCACTATGAAACTTTCATGCAGACAGCAGAGTCATGTGTGTATCTGCTTACGTTAACTGTGCAGAGGGACAAATGCTTACCTAGCACCGAATCTTACAACTCTTGAATAATCAACAGTTCAATCAACCCAGCCAGCAATATGTCTTCCTTATAAAGTAATATGCTTAGTTGGAGGCTGAGTGACACCCAGGTTTAATCTCTAGTCATTCATTTTTCAGCATTAAATCAACTGCTCCCTGTCTCATCCTGCCTCTTTATCGGATTGATCCGAACTGGTTCTGGGGGTGCTTTTCAAAAGTTGTTTTGAATGCCTTATAGTTCTCCAAAGCTGTTCTCAGTGGTGCATAGGTAGTCCTTGATTTACGACCAAAATTTCCATTGCTAAGTGACAGAGTTGTTAAGTGAGCTTTGCCCCATCTTATTACCTTTCTTGCCACAGTTGTTAAGTGAATCAAATTAGTAATACTGTTGTTAAGTGAATATGGCTTCCCCATTGACCTGGCTTGTCTGAAGGTCACAAAGGGGGATTATATGATCCCAGGATACTCATAAATATGAGTCTGTTGCTAAGCATCTGAATTTTGATCACACAATCATGGGGATGGTCATAAGTGTGCAAAACCAGTGGTGGGATTCAGCCATTTTGCTCCACTTCGGCAGAACCAGTAACTATTTTTTTTGTTGCCCAGGCCCAGAATGGACTTCCAGAAGTGGCATCCACTCAGAGAACCGGTTGTTCACCTATTTGAATCCCACCACTGGATGGATAGATAGATAGATAGACAGACAGACAGACAGACAGACAGACAGACAGACAGACAGACAGACAGACAGACAGACAGACAGACAGACAGACAGACAGACAGACAGACAGACAGACAGACAGATGATAGATATAGAGATAGATACAGTGGTAGGATTCAGCCAGTTCGCACCACTTCGGCAGAATCGGTAGCTAATTTTTTGTTGCCCAGGCCCAGAATGGACTTCCGGAAGTGGCATCCATGCAGAGAACTGGTTGTTCACCTATTTGAATCCCACCACTGTGCAAAACGGCCCCAAGTCAATTTTTCCAGTGCCGTTGTAATTTCAAACGGTCACTAAGCAAACTGTCGAAAGTCAAGGATGACCTTTATACACTCTGTCTTTTGCAAGTCATACTAAAAAAAAAAAGAAAAGAAATCTTGCCTCTATTAAAAACATAACTCAACCTACCCTAAAATATAACGCCTTTATTATACATTGGAACTTACTACCATCTGGCTGTACAAGGGAGTGTGTAAAATATTTATAGGCAATGACCATCTTGATGAGTGGGGATGCATGTCAAGGACGTTATATTAGAAATGCAAGTGGCAGGTTGCATTAGGATGGCTACACCAGCCTCTAGGCCGATATTTATATTTTCAAGGAGCACTCAGTCCTGCAGCCACGTATGATGGGGGTTGAAATGTGGGGAGGGCAAATTATTCTGCCATGCAGACAATTCTCTTTCAGAGAGGAAGGGTCGTCATAAGCTGAAATCCCGATCTGAAGGGCTATCCGATATTAAACAAGAATACCTGACGGCAAAAACCTTTGGAGAAATGCAACTACGAACCTTAACTTAACAATGATGGGTGTTCCATCACTGAAGGCTTTGAAAAAGAGACTGGACAACATTTGTCTGAAATGATATAGAGCAGGGGTAGTCAACCTTGGCTCTTTTATGACTCGTGGACTTCAACTCCCAGAATTCCTGAGCTGAGTTGAGATGTTGAGCTGGCTCAGGAATTCTGGGAGTTGAAGTCCACGAGTCATAAAAGATCCAAGGTTGACTACCCCTGATATAGAGTCTCCTGCTTGAGCAAGGAGTTGAACTAGAAGACCTTCAAGGTCCCTTCCAACTCTTTTTCTCATTTTTTTTTTATTATGGAAAACAGTAAACTCCTGATTACTGGAAATATGACCTTGCACCATTGTACCACATACCTTCATTTAATCGTAGTGTAGCAGAATACGAATAAATAGACCCCATATTTAAATCTATATCCACATAGACCTGGAATGGAACCAATTCCTGTGTTCCTAGCCCAAGTTATAAATGATCCAACATGTCTAATGGGGCAGCAATCACATATTGATGAATGAACTTTGTTAAGATCTGTCCTTACTTTTCCAGGCTTTGGCCTATCCTTTAGTAGACATTTTATTGTGCCTTTCAGCAATTGACATTTCTCGTTACACCCAGCGCAGGCACGAAGTTTAGCAATGAAAAGCTGAGTGTTAGAAAGGCCCCCATTACCATTTTATTTCTACAGTCTTGGGTGGGGTGGGGGGAGAAGAGAAGAAATAAAATGAAATTACATTCAGTTTTGTTCTGGACATTTTAAAGATATATTCAACTATAGTCATCTCAGCCAATACAAAATATATTATCTTTACTGGCTTTAGGAGAAAAAAATATATAGGAGAAAATATTGGAAAAGTGTTATTCCTTTTTGAATTTGCTAAGATTGCCGAGTCAAGTCACTTAGGTAGCCAATAAAGCCTGATCTCCTATCATTTCTCATTTACCGTGTTATAGAATCAAGATCATGTGAAGCATTAATACCACTCTACAATGCCTTGGTAAGGCCACACTTGGAATACTGCATCCAGTTTTGGTCACCACGATGTAAAAAAGATGTTAAGACTCTAGAAAGAGTGCAGAGAAGAGCAACAAAGATGATTAGGGGACTGGAGGCTAAAACATATAAGGAACGGTTGCTGGAATTGGGTATGTCTAGTTTAATGAAGAGAAGGATGAGGGGGGACATGATAGCAGTGTTCCAATATCTCAGGGTTGGCCCCAAAGAAGAGGGAGTCAAGCTATTTTCCAAAGCGCCTGAAGGCAGGACAAGAAGCAACGGATGGAAACTAACCAAAGAGAGAAGCAACCTAGAACTAAGGAGAAACTTCATGACAGTTAGAACAATTAACCAGTGGAACAACTTGCCTCCAGAAGTTGTAAATGCTCTAACACTGGAAGTTTTTAAGAAGAGACTGGACAGCCATTTGTCCGAAATGGTATAGGGTTTCCTGCCTGAGCAGGGGGTTGGACTCGATGACCTCCAAGATCCCTTCCTATTATTATTATTATTATTATTATTATTATTATTATTATTATTATTATTATTATTATTATTATTATTATTATTATTATTATTATTATTATTATTATTATCTTCTCTTGCAAACCGATCATCAATCAATCTGTTTATTACAGCCATTAAGGCCAGACATAATCAAAATGTATAACAAAGGTAACAATTTTACCGATCATCTGTTCTTAACAAATCCCATCTTCCAAAAACATTTCAGGATAATTTGGCAGCTACTGATTAAGATGAATCTTGGATGCTCAGCAGGATGTGCATGGATCATAGTTGATTGGAAGACCTCTAGGAATATCCGGGCTGGAAATTAAAGTAAGGCATTAGAAGGGCAATGTAGCTCCTTCTGTATTGTTGCCAGCTCATGGGTGTGTCCATGTCATCACCAGGAAGATGTCACTTTGTGTTTTTATTTCAGCCAAAAAAACCAAAACCAAATCCTATTTTAATTTCTCATTGAAATCAGTAGGACTTTAATAGTTACTTTTAGCTTGATTATGCCCATAGATAGCTAAGCATAACCTGGGACTCTGTGGGCTTCTTTTGGCTGTGGAATGGGTTGAAGCAGTTGTTAGGTGAATTTTGCCCCATCTTATGACCTTTCTTGCTTGTTAAGAGACAGTTGTTAAGTCAATCACTGCAGTTGTTCAGTTGTTAAGTGAACCTGGCTTCTCCATTGACTTTGCTTGTCAGAAGGACAAAAAAATGTGATCACGTGAGCCTGGGACACTGCAACCCATCATAAATATGAGTTAGTTGCCAGGTATCTGACTTTTGATCACATAACCATGGCCACAACGGTCATAAGTGTGAAAAATGGCCATAAGTCAAACTTTCTAGCGGAAGTTAGAGATGCCCAAAGAATAGATTTCAGGGTTTTGAGTCTGTATGTGAAGAAAGAAAACGAAAGTTAACACAATTTGCCATCTCTCTTAGGATGCTAGATGTAACCTCAGCTCTTTAGTAACACTTGTGTAACTGCTGTTGTGCGTTCATCGGCAGTTAGATTTATAAAACAACAGTTAGCAGTAAGAACAACAACAAAAAGCTGAGATGGAGACTAAAATGTAATACGTGTGAATAAGTAAACTGAAGTCAATGTGATCTGTTTTTTTATGGGTGGTTTAACTATTTTCATGTTCTTCATTAGCAAAATATTCAAAGATTTGAGAGTGATTCTGGTCTGTACTATTTTCTATCTGTACTTCCGTGAAGCAGATAGCATGGGAAAAATATTGGGTGCATATAGTAATGATTCAAAAATGAATTGCTTTCTGCTTTCCTTACTTAACGCAATAACTGCTCATGAAGGAAATGCTATTCATCTACTTGGGGGGGGAATGTTATTTCCCAAAAACACAACTCCAGCATGGACATTGAACTGAATGTCTGTATCTAGACTCTGACTTATGCCAGTGATCTGGAAGGATCAAATATAATTTAACGGTGAACTTTTCCATAAGCATTGAAACTCATACCAAAGTGGAAATCAACTCTCTTTCTAAAAGTGAATAAAATGTAATTAGTTCATCACAATGTTAAGATGGGGACTGTCCCCAACCTTGGAATTCATAAGAGAAATATTGAAAAGCTTTAGGCATTAAATTTACTTGGTGTTTCATTTGTCTGAACAAAGAATACATTCTGTTTATGACATTTTCATGACCAATTTATTTGAGTGTCAGGAACCTTCATGGAAACTCTACCTTTTTTTTTTTAACCCAAGAGTTAAGTTTCCTAATTTTGATTAAGCAGCAATAATACAGTTGTTCAGTAGATGAAAAGATGATCTCATGTCAACAGTAACTACGTGAAAGTTAAAAAGCAAACAAACAAGTCTTCTTATAAAGAGTTCCCATGTTCATATATGCTAATTCTTTCATCATTAACAATACAGTCTGAGGAACAGATTCAAGCTTGAAGTGATGTAAGAATTCTTTTTTCTCCATGGAAAAGCTTTAGACCAGTGAATTATTTTAAAGTTCTCAACTTGATAAGAATTTTCAGCAATTCTTTCATGCATGGCCTTTTTCTGTTCTCCTCTCAGATTCTTCTTGATTTCTTGCATTTAGTCCCCACTGCAAGAGTGACAAGCAGGATGTAACCAAATCCTAGTCAGCTTAATTTGGAAATAAGCGTTATTGTTGAGTATTACTGATTTATGGGTTGCATGCATATATCTTTTTATCCTGTCCACGTGCATAAGCTTGCATAAATAGGCATTCCGTCTCCAATACGAGCTTCACAATGATTCTAGGAATTATTTATTAATTTCTTCATTCATGCATGCATTCAAATTGGGTGCAACTGCTTGACTCCAATGGATTAGAGTTGATTAAAGCAAAATATGCATGTCCACCATTGAAATCTTTATCTTGACTGAGCACACTTCTTCATTTCCTTTATGTCTGTCCATATCTAAGACAAACCACGATTCATCTGGTCCAACTCCATCTGTCTGAGTTGATAATCTATACTTGGTGGTTTGTGCAACATAAATTTGCTGATATGATTCTGCAACATAAATTTGCTGATATGAACTCCCATCTCTGTTTGCATTTAACCACTTAGCTCCTTTTAGTTCTGCTCAGTGCTGGAAGATACTCCTTCCTGTTTTCCATCAAAAAAGAAAAGGGAATCAGGGGAGACAAGGGGAAAAGGAAAGGGAAGGAAAGGAAAGGAAGGAAAGGAAAGGAAAGGAAAGGAAAGGAAAAGAAAAGAAAGGAAAGGGATGGGATGGGATGGGAAGTTCACATTGCTTTCATTCTTCAGCCAAATGATTTATTCACCAAAAATGGTATCCATTTAAGTCACTCTATGATATATTGTGCACTCTACGTACATTAAATTATGTTACTTCTAAGATGTTAGGTAATTACGTTATAACTATACACTGTGCTTATTCACAATTCTATTTTTTTCTCCATTGCAACATTAATTCTCATTGTTGCATTAAGTGGTTATCTGTCTGTTGGCAACAGGATTGCGAGTAAGGGGTTACACATTTGTAAACTTAAGCAGTAACATCACTCAGGATACTGGTGTTAATCTGTATTTCTAAACGAGTGACATAATTTAAGGCAATAAGTGATTATATTTAATGTTTGTGTCTTTGGTTTGGTTTGTTGACTAATGGCTACAACCTCACTGTAAATCAACATCACTGTAAATCAACATCACTTCTAAATTCAACTGCTGAGATTTTACTCCATAATTTTAGTTATCAAAGTGAGCTGAAAAAAATGTATCAGATTCTTCCATTTTTTTAAAAAAATGTTTTTTTGGGGAACAAAATGTATGGACGTGGTATATACCTGTACAGTGTACTGAACATTGGGGGGTAAGAGATAACTTATTTAGAACTTTGAATGGTCCTTTTTTAACCCACCAAAGTTCAAACAATCAATCATTCAATCATTCAATCAATCAATCAATCAATCAATCAATCAATCAATCAATTATTTTTACATCACAAACCAGAATTGCAAAGTCCAGTAGATTGTTGACCATCAGCTAGTGTTTCTTAATTAATTTCCTACTTCCTGTTTCTAATCATTGGACTTTGTTTCTAACTTTATCTTTCCAGCTCTTTTTCCTCCTATTACTATGATTTTCCCACTTCTTAAATCAGGAGTCTTCAAACCTGGCCCTTTTATGACTTGTGGACTTCAACTGCCAAAATTCCTCAGCCAGGCATGCCTGGCTGAGGAATTCTGGGAGTTGAACTCCACAAGTCATAAAAGGGCCAGGTTTGAAAGCCCTTGTCTTAAATCATCATAATAGAAGATCAACATTGAGGTTTCATGAATCGTCCCCATTTTTTTTAACAATACCCTTCTTAGATCTTTCTCCTACTCCATTTCACACCAACATCTTGATTGTTTGATTCCCAGATTGGTCTCTAGATCATTTTTGGTCCTAGGCGGAATGAAATAAGTGAGATTTCAAAATCATTCAAGTAAGCCACTCACTCCAATCCTCTTTGGCAAAGCACTTTTACTCTGGGTGCAGAAATAGTGCCTCTGTGTTGGGAGGAGATGCAAATGCAGATATAACATCAACCACATGAATAATAAGCTTGTGCTTATTCCAGTATTGCAGATTATTAT
>NW_015386407.1:932785-1006899 GCF_001527695.2 Protobothrops mucrosquamatus
AATTTATATCCCGCCCTTCTCCCGAAGGACTCAGGGCGGCTCACAACATTATTAAAACAAAGAAAGACCCACACACCCCACCGAATAAAACCAAATTAAAACCAAAATTTTTATGTTGTGATAATTAAAATTTCTAAAAAACCCAGTTTAAAAATCCTCCCTAGGCCAGGCCCGCTTGTTGGAAAAGCCATGTCTTGAGATGAGGAACAAAGCTTGATTAAAGAATCAGCTAGATCTAGAGAACTGAAGGAGTCCTGAACATGTACCTTTGTGGGGCAGTGCGTGTGTTTGTGTGTGTGTGTGTGTGTGTTCCCCCAAGCCTATCTACTTCAGCAAGCTTCTTCACCTGCCCACTTCTTACTTGTTCTTTCTCTGTCCATCTCTAAGGGAGGGAGGAGAATATTAAAGAAGAGATAATCTGGGCTCTTGTAAAAGAGAGAAGGAACATCCTTGAAGAAAAGGAGGAACAACTCTTAGCAAGATAATAGTCCGATCCAAGAATCCTGACTCTGGGCCAGAACTGTAATCTGATAAGGTGTCTCTAACATAACCTTCCCAATAATTCTCACAAAGATAAATTGAAGGAAGGGAGAAGCACATTCAGACTTGCAAGACTCTGTTATTGTAACCTTGTAATAAAAAGTATGGTCATGAATGATGTTGGTTTCCAAGCCTGGAATACCTTGAAGGGATGACAGTTCTTGACTTTGAAACTGTACCTGGTAGTCCTATCTGACATCATTACAAATTTTGCATTCAGTTCCCTAATCCTTCATTTGCTGAATAACAGGAACCCAGAGATATTTCTGCGGGGGGGGAAAAGTGCAGAGAAATTCAGCTTTGTAATCCCAGTTTGTTGCCTAATCTGATTTATTTCCATTCTTTAGAGTCCTACTGAATGATCCAGGGATGGCTCAAAGGAAGACTTGAGTGTTTACATGTTCCCAATATTGCACACCTGCATGTATCCTAATACAGGGCACAGTTGCTATTGCTAATGGCATAAATATTTTACACTGCTCTTCCTTCCTCTCTGAAGCTGCCTGATAAACCGAAGTTCAGACGGGAAGCTTTTCAATTTGCACTCTTCATCACTCCACTGGCTTAGAAAGTAGAGTAGCAACGTTGTTTGTTTCTCCTAAGTTTGTGGCAACAATTCATTACAACAATGGAAATCAATTCTAAAATGGAAGGTGGCAGGATGGAACCATATAATGGAGATTTAAATGCAATTGTTTAGTCATTCTGAAGCCATGTAATTAGAGGGAGCTAGAGGAAAAAAAAATGTGTACCCTTTACGTCTTGCTATCATTGACTCCTGAGAAATAATCAGAGTAGGATGTTGAGTACACTCTACTTAAGAGAGAAGGAATTGCTTTCATCCCACATCTGCTAGCCTATCAAGATCAATCAAGTTCTCTTGTGGGGAGTTTCTGGAGGAAGAGATTTGTGAAAGGAGGAGATGCTGGGTGTGCTGATTGGTTAAGCTGTGTCCTTTATTCTAATTGGTTAAGCTGTTTCTGGGTTTGTTCTTTCTCCCCTTTTTCTTTCTTGGAAATGTCCACGTGCCTTCTTTAAAATCTCAGTAGGCGGACTACTTAGTGGCCACAGTCCCTACAGAGGCATGGTTTGCTTTGGTTTTACATCAAGCTCAATTTGAAAAACCAAGATCGATTTGAATTGTCTTGAGGTAACAATGGGATACAGAGTTTCCTGCAACTGGCTTGATTTAAGGTAGCTTTGTTTAAGGTTCTCTGGAGACTCAGGTTGGAAAGATTGAATTAGACCAGGAGTCTTCAAACTTGGCCCTTTTATGACTTGTGGACTTCAACTCCCAGAATTCCTCAGCCAGCATGGAGTTGAAGTCCACAAGTCATAAGAGGGCCAAGTCTGAAGACCCCTGAATTAGACGTTTCTGAAGCCTTCCATTTTATACAAGAATAAAATTAAATCCTACCCAATTTTTGGCACTATTTTTTGATGTTAACTTTCACTTTTGGCCAATGAGTGGCTTATCAATCAATCAATTAAAGAAAAAATATATATGACCATCCAACTCATTCTCAATGACTCTGGGTGGCTTACAAATATAAAACCCAATATATATAACACCCCATCTCCCTGGTGACAGAGTCAGTGAAATAGGTCACTTTATGGGCTCCATCCCACTCTGAGTTTCCAGACAAGGCAAAACTTATCTTTTGCCAGGTCTTCAGAGCCAAGTGGGAGCCAATCTCATCTCCATGGGGATAATATTCCATAGGGAGGCAGCCACCCTTTTCCTTGGTCAATGGTGGGAAGGCATCCATTCAACGGGGCATTATCCATACCGTGACTTTTATAGCAAATTGATTTGGTTGACCTCTGACCCAATTGTTGCTGTTTTTTAAGCCTGCAGCCTGGTTAAAAATCTGTTTCATGTTCCTTGGTCCTCTTTCAGATTTTTCTTCTAATTGGAGTTTGGAACAGAAAACTTTCAGGCTCTCTGCTTTTTGAGATCTTCTCCTTGCAGAACTTAGGTCCTGAAGCAATGTATCATATCTACGCATATTTCGTGTTTTGAAACGGAAACCGATGTCCTGTTCAGGAATATAGTGGAAGCATTCCAAGTATTTGTACAAGCAACAGCCTTGGGAAACATTTGGAAACAGTTCCAAGCAAGTTGAGACAAGCGACAGTCAGTAAAACATTGGAAGGGGAGGAACATTGGCCAATGATTCTGGACAATCTAGTCCCAGCAGATTCAGTGTGCAGGAGAGTCGTGTTTCCTAATTAATTAGCTGGTATATAACAGCTAGTCAGTCAGGAGACACACTGATCAGTGTGGTCACTGAGCCTTCTGCCCATCTACCACCTCATCTTTCTAGGGACACTGAAAACTTCCTCCCATTGAAAACTTGTTCTGTATATCAACTGGAAGATGACTTTGCTTTGTCTTCTAAATGGTAGCACTGAAAGCTCTGGTTTTGTGCTGCAGAGTCCTCTGTTGAAGCCAGTCTGGATAAACTTCAGCCAAAGGAGAACAGATATAAATCAGCACTCCGACATAAAGCACCTTCCTAATCAATGCCGCATGGTGCATTTAATTCTGCTCGCTTATGACTCAGATATATTTAACTGACAACTCTGTTGCACAAAAAAAATGGTTGTTTGTTTACCTCTCAGCCGTACACACATTTGTGAGAGCTTATAGACCAATTCTAGAAACATCTGTGCTGATTTCTTTTTGCCTTTTACACAGACATCCATCTTTTCTCTCCAATACTATCTCTGTACCTCAGACATGTGAAACACAAGGCCCGGGGGCTGGATGTGGCCCGCGAAGTGGTTTCATGTGGCCCGCGAAGCCATCTTGGAAACAGTGAGGGAACGGCCTCCGCTGTCTTGGCCCTGGCCCAGGCCGGCTGGGAGCCAATGTACAATTTTGTGGTGGCCATCTATGCTGAAACACATTCAGTCTTAGCTCCATAAGGCCATCTAGAAACAGCGAGGAAATAGCCCCTGCCGTGTCAGCCCCGCCCCCTGGGTGCATGCTGGGGAGGTGTCACCCTTTGTGAGGAATGAAGAAATGGACCATGCCTTGGCGCTTGCCCCAGTCCCACCCCTTTCTGCCAGAGACCCTCAGATCTGTCCCACTCCTGCCCAGGCCCCCACAGGCACCCTTGATGCAAACGATGTAGAGCTGGCCATGCCCACCCAGTAGGCTGCACTCAGTCCATCCACACCCACCCAGTAGGCCACACCCACCCTGGCACACACCCCGCCCCCCCCAAGGGCAACCGCAATGCTGATGCAGCCCTCAGTGAGTTTGACACCCCTGTTCTAAAAGAAGTTTAAAAGGGAAATTACAAGCACACAGCCATTTCCTCCACAACAAGGTGAAAAAAATTAGGCTTATCTTGCTGCCAAGATGGCGGTTGAAGATCTATCAGGAAAGCATATGGCTCTCAGTCAGAGGAAGAATTTGTGGAAAACCAGTCACAAGCTGTAAAAATGACTAGCTTCTTCTCAGTTCCAACCCAGTTGTACAGGTCAACCACTTTCTGGCCACATTCCTTAGACAGCTATAGACTACCCCCAAGCATCTGATAAGCATCCAAGTAAATAGAGAATTGTGATAGCCTTCAGCAAGACTAATAGAAACTTGAGTAAAGATACAGAGCAAACAAGCTTTGTGGCTGAAATTTCCTTAGCTGTGCTCAGTTTTTTTTATCGTGTGCTCATTAAACTTCCTTGCCAAGGACAATAGGTTTTTCAACAGACAAGCAATAAAAGGGAGCCCTTTTGTCCTGTTTCTTATCGAAAAGAGCTCGGAGTCCCAGGTGCTTCAAGAAGGGCATCAAACAAGATCTCTTGCGCAGGCTGATCAAACAATCATGTGATGCATAATTTGGATTCCTATCATTTCTTGACAACGGCAATGCAAAATGGGTTAAAGAGAAACCATCTCCGTGAGACGCTCCATAAATCATCGACAGATAAACATTCTTTTATTGGGAAAAAAAAAAAGATCTCTAGCAGGGATAAAGGACTAAAAGGAGCAGGGAGATTTGCTAGCCCTAATTGGGGCATTGATTTGTTGACTTCCGTAAGAGAATTTGGGGAAAATATTATAGTTTTTGTGTCCAAAAAGACAGCAGCAGCCAGGACTGCCTTCCTGTAGTCTGCAAGTCTGGAATACATTCACTTGAACGAAAAGTCTCCGCTGATAAAGTAATCACGATAATAGAAGATATTTTTTTTCCTGGATTGTGCCCCTAGAGATGAGTGGGTTGAACAAAAGGAAGGAATTCCCATAATTGAACCTTTCTTAGTGAGAACTCTCTAGAAACGAGAAGATACAGGCTGAAATCCTCAGACATATACGAAGGTCAAGGACAAATCTGCGGCTAATAGCCATCTCTCTTCAGAAGCTTAAAAATAACAGACTACAGAGACCGCCTTGGGGGTTTGGAGGAAAAAATAAGGTAAATATAAGTTGATGAAGCGAGTCACTTTACAAACATATGTCTGTTTGTACAGTGTGTAATGACTTTATAATTTAAATAGGACTACCCATTGAACAACCCCTGATGGAGGCATTGCATAAAAAAACTTGAGCCAGCCTTCCTGCTTACTCTAGGATTAGGACAAAAAAAAGTCAGGGACAGAAGAACATATGCACAACCTTGCTGGATTGGACCCTCGTCCCATCTAGTCTAGGGTCTCTTCTTATATAGAGACCAAACAACTGCTCAAGGAAGCCCATCAGTCTCCCAGTGGATGGCCTTCTGAGGAAGTCACACTGCCATCAAGGCAAATAGCCATTGGGGACATTTACAGATACAAAGTAGATATGAAAAAGATGTGAGAATGTATGGATTTTATAAAGCCCAAACTGTGTTCGCTAAGATTTTGTTAACCTCAGATGAGAAATTAATTAAGAAAATGTATATATTTTTTTTTGTTAATTTTGGAAATGGAAAGTGAACAAGTTAAAGAAACAATGATAAGATGGGCGAAAAACTTTGGCTATAATATAGAACTAGAAAAGTGGCAAATGCTATGGGAGAGAAACTATAAACCAGTGGTTCTCAACCTGTGGGTCGGGACCCCATTTGGGGTCGATCGACCATTTCACGGGGGTCGCCAAGCAAGGCTGTCCGCCATTTTTTTTGTCTGCCATTTTTTTTGTCCGCCATTTTTTCCCCCCTTTTCCGGCGGGTGCCTTACCTCCCTTGGGCTGGGCCAGCTGGTGGTCGGCCTGCTCCGTCTCTGCCGCTTGGCAGCTATGCCTCGGCCGGCGCAGGGGGTGGAACCATGCATGCGTGGCGCTCCCGGGCAGGGAAAGTCCTCGACTTACGACCGGTTTAGTCTTCGACTTATGACCGGTTTAGTCCTCGACTTACGACTGGTTGGGGTCGCGGCATTAAAAAGGTTGAGAACCACTGCTATAAACTAACAATGTCAACCTCATATGCTGTATAGAAAACTTGTATAAAATGTTTTATAGATGGCACTTGCCACCAGCAAGACTAGCAAAAATGTTCAAAAATATGTCAGATAGATGCTGGAAATGTAAACATAATGTAGGCACGGACTACCACATCTGGTGGACATGTGGCAAAGCTAAGGCTTACTGGAGAAAGATACATACGTGGCTAGAAAAAATATTAGGTGAACATGTTGATTTTAAACCTGAACTTTTTTTTACTAGGTATAATGCCTGAAAAGATTAATAAGCAGAGTTTATATTTAATTCTACACATCACTACAGCAGCAAGAATAATCTTCGCACAATACTGGAAGAATGAAGAATTGCCATCAGAAGAAGAAATAATCAGAAAAATATTGGAATGTGCAGAGATGGACAGATTTATTTATTTATTTATTTATTTATTTATAATTTAATTTATACCCCGCCCTTCTCCTCATGGGACTCAGGGCGGCTAACAGCCTCATAAAACTACAATACAAATACAATAATTAAAAGCCGAATTAAAAAGAAATATTTAAATAGATTAACTATGAGACTTCCATAAATTGGTCCAACCCAATTCATTCAACTTTGGACATTTCCTGAGATACTTCCACCATCCCTGGTAGAAACCATGGGGAAAATTATAAATTGGAAGGCAGCTTTCAGTTATAGTCTCCATCAATTGGTGTCTGCTAACCCTGAGTCATGAAGCTTGGCGAATATAATGCCATGCAGATTCATTACTCTTCCTAAGGATATATTTTACTCACCTTGCACAACAATTCAGAAAGGTGTGAAACAAGTGTGTATCTAGGTTCCTATTCTTTTAAATTTTTAAAATTCTTGATAAAGCCAAGCTTTATCCAGACTAGAATTTCATGCCTCTTCTTTACTCAAGAGCCTATTTTGATGTGCCTTATACAGATCTCACATGAAGTATTAGTACTGCTTTATAAAACCCTAGTGAGACCACACCTGGAATACTGCAGCCAATTTTGGTCACCATATCACAAAAAAGATGTTGAGAGTTTGGAAAAAAATCAGAGAAGAGCAACTAAGATGATCAAAGGCCTGGAAACTAAAACAATATAGAGAACGGCTGCAGGACTTGGGTTTGGCTAGTCTAAATAAAAGAAGAAATAGGGGAGACATGATAGCAGTATTGAGGGGCTACCACAAAGAAGAGAGGATTATGTTATTCACCAAAGCACCAGACAAGAAGGCAGGACAAAAAGCAAGAAACAATGGTTGAAAACTGATCAAAGAGAGAAGCAACCTGGAATTAAGGAGAAACTTCCTGACAGTGGGGACAATTAACCAGTGGAACAGCTTGCCTCCAGAAATTGTGGGTGCTCCATCACTGGAGATTTTTAAGAAGAGACTAAACATTCACCTGTCTGAGACAGTATAAGCTCCCTGCTTGAGCAGGGGGCTGGACTAGAAGACCTCCAAAGTCCCACCTAGTTCTATTCTATTCTATTCTATTCTATTCTATTCTATTCTATTCTATTCTATTCTATCTTGAAAAGAACAGCTAGAACTGGATCTGCAATGCCTGAAGAATCTCCTACTTTCCATTTTGTTTTGTTTTTTGGTTTTTTTTTGTTGTTGTTGCAAGAATCAAACTCTGATAAGCATGTTAGATATAAAGAGTAAAGGTTTTAAGTTGCCTGGCTTAATGGATTTCCAAACACTGTTCTGGGATGCTCTTTCTAAAATTTTTGGCTAAGTGCATCCTGTTGCATTTAACCCTTTAAGGCTGGATACTGGATTACTGTCAACTGAGGCATCTAGGCAGCTTTGACCCATACATTATTAATCAAATTAGTGCATTTCATGAGGTCTCTGAACTCCTTAACCTCTCCTTACAACTTTTTATTCTCATAGTTACTGGGAATAAATTTGGATCTAAGAATCAGCGGCCTCTCTCTTATTCAATATCCATGTTCTCCTGAGGTTGAGAAAGCCTTAACGGATATTCGATTTAGACCTATGGAAACATTCAAGCTATGGCCTATATTGTGATGCTGGCTTATTCAATAAATACTTTTCTGTCGTTCCATATCTCACCAACATCAGATATGTCGTTCCATATCTCACCTCATCAGTTTTGCTAGTCCTAGCAGTGACCTTGTCCTCTCCCTCCCTCCAAGGATGGCTAGTAATTACTGGGGTTTTTTTTTCTTCCTGCTTCCCTTAATAAACCAACTTGCAGTTGAGCTCTGTTCCTCCAGTCATTTTTTTCTGTCTGTCTCGCTTTCTAAAGGGAGGGAGGAAGCGGAAGGGGAAAATGTCAGAACTGTTAATCCTAATTTAAGACATTTACATCTAAACAGAGGTAATTGATCTAATGATCACAAAATAGCAGTAATTGATGTAATGAAAACACTTAGCGTGTTTTCATCTAGGAGGCTTAAATTACCTGTGAGCCTTTTGATCGCATTAGCAGATGTTCGTGATGAATGTGGAAGACAGAGACGTTCAATCACATGAACTAGGATTCTGCGCCCAAGTTCGAAAGTTGACTTTCCATTTCATAACCTTAGGCTGACTTCAGCTAGCTTTCCTAAACGGCTGTACCCTCAGTCATTTCTGGCCAGGCTTTGGCCAGGTTGGCTGCCAATTCAGTCATTTCTGGCCAGGCTTTGGCCACGTTGGCTGCCAATCTTGTATGTTGACACACAACTCCTCAAGAAGGAAAGAAACCTAGGAAAACAAACGAAACCCATTTCTTTGCAAGCAAGGTTCACTGAACAAATGTGCATCGGATTTATACAGTTCATGCATTGGAAAATGGAAGTAAAGAACAGTCAGAAACGTTAGAAGAAATTATTTCCATCTATCTATCATGCTCCATAAAGGCGTTATCAGTTAACAGCCCAAATCTGGAGAGTTAAATTACAAACTTCTATAGTTCTGGTGCAGAATTTTCTGTCGTAGCGAGGGTGGGATTGGGGGGGAGAGACAGTTGAAGAAGCAAATGGAAAATACAATATCCTGTTTCGGCAGGAGCCTTTGAGAATTTGTTTGTTGACATAAATTTAAGACAGGATTAGTCTGTGACAGTAGCTTGTCAACTGCATTTCAGTTTACTGCTTCTTATTTTTCTTCTCTTCCTTTTTAACAGGCTTGGCTCTCCTAAGCACAGTAAACATTGCCATCTAGAGGATTTTACGACAAACTGACAAAGCCTCGGCACAAACTTGGACAAGGAACCAAAAATTATACTTCAGATGGATTAGAACAATAGCAAGGTTGCCACCCCAAATTATGGGTCCGCAGACAGGATCAGCACACCAAAACTGGCATTTGTTCTCCAGCAAACTACAGTGGCAATATTCAGAAAAGTAAAAGGTACTGAGGTTTTAGTATGATATGCAAACTCTTAGTTCTGAATTGCTGTTGAGGTGCAGAATAATCATGAAATGAACCCCTCCCTTTTTAACCTTAGATATTGTCTCAAATTAGGATAGATAGATAGATAGATAGATAGATAGATAGATAGATAGATAGATAGATAGATAGATAGATAGATAGATAGATAGATAGATAGATAGATAGATAGATAGATAGATAGATAGATAGATAGATAGGCAGGCAGGCAGGCAGGCAGGCAGGCAGGCAGGCAGGCAGGCAGGCAGGCAGATGATGGATGGATGGATGGATAGATAGATAGATAGATAGATAGATAGATAGATAGATAGATAGATAGATAGATAGATAGATAGATAGATAGATAGATAATAAATGAATGATAGATAGATAGATGGATGATAGATAGCTAGATAGCTAGACAGACAAACAGACAGATGATAGATAGATGGATAGATAGATAGATAGATAGATAGATAGATAGATAGATAGATAGATAGATAGATAGATAGATGGATGGATGGATGGACGGACGGACGGACGGACGGACGGACGGACGGACGGATGGACGGACAGACAGACAGACAGACAGACAGACAGCTAGATAGATAGATCCCAGAGGTAATACATTTCAATGATTTTTAAAATGACCAAAAATCAAAACAACTTTCTCAGCCCAATTCACTACACAGGGTTGTTGTTGTGGGAAAAAAATAGAAGGAGAAAGATGTGTTCGATAGGTTTGCTGCCTTGAGTTATTGTAAAACATATATAAAGGGTTAGGGATATAAATAAGTAAATAAAAATATACAGGCTGAACTACATTCTGTGACTCAGGATCATATCTGAAAAAAAAAAAATACTGCTTCCAGCTACGAATAAAGAAGCATGTATGCATAGTTTTCCAAGCACATCGCTGGGCCATCTCTGTATCTGTGGCGCCAGTCAGATGTTTCTTATCACACTTACTGAAATCTGCATTCCTTTCGCAACGTGTTTCATCCTAATGGGGTATGAACTAAATAGAACACATTTTATCTTCCTCATTTCAGTGCAATTAGCCATGTTTAATATCTGTGTCAAGCATGTACAGGAGTGGGTTTGCTCAGAGGGAATCTGTTTGGTTTGCCTAAACTTATGTTATACTCACACACAGTATTGTAAAGTGAAATTTGTATGTAGGGAACTCATTAATTAGCTGATATACATACAGTACATGCATACATACATACATACATATACATATATATATACTAATAATAACATTAAAAAATATGATCCCTGGGTACATTCATATTCAAAATAAACAAATAAACGTGAACACCAGGGAAAATCTTTAAACTACCTAAGTTTAATACAAACGCCAAGCTTTTGTCAGCAACTGCTAACATCATCAGGGCTTAAAAAGCCAGTCAATGGGAGAGTCTTTTATAAGTTGATTATATATATAGGATTAAATGCTCAGATAATAATTGAAAGACATGAGGGATGGGCAAATTCTCCTCTCTTTTTTGCCATTAACACAACTATAACCCTTGTTTTCAAAACCTCAGTAGTATGATAATAAACAGCCTCGTCTATGATTTTCAGATGTATTTGCATATGAAACAATTGAATTGCTTGCTACTAGGAGTCACGATTGTTCATTCTCTTTGTAATCTTATCGCCAACATCTTCTGTCCAACAATCAATTAAAGGCTGATTTATCACACACTGACTAGTAATTCAGTGTCTGAAGTGCCTCCTTTGAACTATATTATATTTGCCCCCAGCTTCCATATTCATTATTCGTTGCCTGTCATCAAACAGTCGAAATGCAAGCTTTTTATTCAGGTTAAGTCCCAACACCAGAGAAATTAGGATCTCGGCTCTGAGGATCCCGAACTTAGCTCTTAGAAGATGCCCTGAGGATCTAAGAAAAGACTTTGTGGTCGGAAATCCAGGATTACAAGTCATGCATGTGGTAAACCCATAAACATGATGGTGCATCCAAGGCCTCCTGAACCTTAGATGCCTCCAAGGCGCACCCCATGAAGTTGGAATGTCCTTTCCACCACTGCCTGCTCAACAACACAACCAATTCCCAAGAAAATGAAATTCAATGGTGAAAAAGGTAAGGTTCTACATTTGGGCAAGAAAAACCAAATGTACAGGTATAGTATAGGGGGTGCCTTGCTAATAGTAGTAACTGTGAGTAGTAACTGTGAGAGGGATCTCGGAGTCCTAGTGGACAATCACTTAAATATGAGCCAGCAGTGTGCTGCAGTTGCCAAAAAAAAGCCAACACAGTGCTAGGCTGCATTAACAGAGGGATAGAATCAAGATCACATGAAGTATTAATACCACTTTACAAGGCCTTGGTAAGGCCACACTTGGAATAGAGCATCCAGTTTTGGTCACCATGACGTAAAAAAGATGTTGAGACTCTAGAAAGAGTACAGAGAAGAGCAACAAAGATGATTAGGGGACTGGAGGCTAAAGCATATAAGGAACAGTTGGTGGAATTGGGTATGTCTAGTTTAATGAAGAGAAGGATGAGGGGAGACATGATAGCAGTGTTCCAATATCTCAGGGGCTGCCACAAAGAAGAGGGAGTCAAGCTATTTTCCAAGGTGCCTGAAGGCAGGACAAGAAGCAATGGGTGGAAACTAACCAAAGAGAGAAGCAACCTAGAACTAAGGAGAAACTTCCTGACAGTTAGAACAATTAACCAGTGGAACAACCTGCCTCCAGAAGCGGTGAATGCGCCAACACTGGAAGTTTTTAAGAAGAAACTGGACAGCCATTTGTCCGAAATGGTATAGGGTTTCCTGCCTGAGCAGGGGGTTGGGCTAGATGACCTCCAAGATCCCTTCCAACTTTATCATCATCATCATCATCATCATCATCATCATCATCATCATCATTATTATTATTATTATTATTATTATTATTATTATTATTAGGGACCAAGAAAGGAAGACATGCTAGATGCCAACTCCCTTTTAAATCAGGTGGCACCTGAAAGAGGCAGCATACAAGAGGAAATAGAGAAATTGGTTCACTCTGAGTGTTAGAATAGAATAACAGAGCTGGAAGGGATCTTGGAGGTCATCTAGCCCAACCCCCTGCTCAGGCAGGAAACCCTATACCATTTCGGACAAATGGCTGTCCAGTTTCTTCTTAAAAGTCTCCACAAGCCGTTCCATCGGTTATTTTTTTTATTATTAGGAAATTTCTTCTTAGTTCTAGGTTGCCCCTTTCCTTGACTAGTTTCCATCATTTTTTGTCTTGCCTTCTGGTGCTTTGGAAAATAAGTTGGCCCCCTCTTCTTTGTGTCAGCTCCTCAAATATTTGTCACTCCTAGTCCTTCTTTTCACTAGACTAGCTATACCCAATTCCTGCAACCGTTCTTCATATGTTTTCATCTCCAGGCCCTTAAGTTATCTTTTGTTGTTTTTCTCTGCACTCTTTCCAGAGTCTCTACATCATTTTTTATAATGTGGTGACCAAAACTGGATGCAAGATGCTCACTTCAAGGCGCACCTCCCTTAAAGCTTGCTTAGTGTGTGTGTGTGTTTGTGGAGTAAGTTCCATTTGTTTCTTTAGTCTATGCTTTCGCAAATTTGACCAATGGAATCGATTTGTTCAATAATGGCATATCTCCTGGGAACTGTTCTTGGTGCTGAAACTCTAACCCAATGTTTGGGCATTCCTTGAGCAAATTGTTTTTGCAATGCATGTTCAGTTACAATAAAATCCTAACTCAGTGGTTCTCAAACTTTTTAATGCCGCGACCCCAACCGGTCATAAGTTGAGGACTAAACCGGTCGTAAGTCGAGGACTAAACCGGTCATAAGTCGAGGACTAAACCAGTCGTAAGTCGAGGACTACCCAACCGGTCGTAAGTCGAGGACTTTCCCTGCCCGGGAGCACCGCGCATGCGTGGTTCTGCCCCCTGCGCCAGCCGAGGCGTAGTTGGCAAGCGGCAGAGACGGAGCAGGCCGACCACCAGCTGGCCCAGCCCAAGGGAGGTAAGGCACCCACCGGAAAAGGGGAAAAAAATGGTGGACAAAAAAATGGTGGACAAAAAAAATGGCGGACAGCCACTGCTTGGCGACCCCCATGAAATGGTCGATCGACCCCAAATGGGGTCCCGACCCACAGGTTGAGAACCACTGCCCTAACCCCTCTGAGCTTTCCCCATCTGTACTGAAAAAAATGTGATTTTTTTCCTGGAACGCAATTTCATTTATGACACTACTCAAAGGTATGAGCATTTAAAAACATTCTTTGTTCCTGCGGGGACAGTCCTTTTCTGTGTTAGTCCCTACGAGTTCGTAACTTTCATCTTTCTTCCAATTTTTTCCCCCCACAGTGAGCTTAGAGTTAATTCTTTCCTCTCCCCTTTTCATTCTGAAATGAGATGCATCCTGAAAGGCTTCTGTTCACAAAGTCACACATTTGATCATACCTTCTTCCTCCCTTTTTACCCATATGTCTTCCTCTGCCTCCAAAAGGAGCTCATTCAATCATCGCTTTCCAAAAGACAGAGCTTGTATTATGCTTTTAGCAGATGGTTACATTTGAGGGACAGAGGGAGAGGGAAGGGCACAGCGAGAAAACTGGAAAGAAGTTTTTAGGGGCTTTAAAAAAAAAAACCTTAAAGCATCTCATTCATTTTCCCAACATTAATGAAAAGTGCATGGTCCTTGTTGTTGATTTTTCAGAGTGTGGTCCCTTTCATTCCACGAAAGATTCTCTTAAAAACACTTCATGTATGCTCTATTGCATTCACCATTCACAAGTCTTGAGCATCTTTTATTCCTTCCCACTTTAACCGCAAAGAATCATAAATCCTTCTTTGGCATTACTATTATTATTGTTGGTATTATGATTATGATTATCATTGTTCTGTTGCTTTCTATGTACACTGAGAGCTTCTGCACCAGAGACAAATTCCTTGCATATCTAATCACACTTGGACAAATAAAGTATTCTACTCCACTCCACTCCACTCCACTCTACTCTACTCTACTCTACTCTACTCTACTCTACTCTACTCTACTCTACTCTACTCTACTCTACTCTACTCCACTCCACTCCACTCCACTCCACTCCACTCCACTCCACTCCACTCCACTCCACTCCACTCCACTCCATTCTTTTTTTATAATATTTTATTGATTTTCTCATTTTACAATTGGATATTTAAAAAGCAATGTGATGGCTGGGTTAATCAATAGTTCAATAGTGTACATAAATCTTTAGTATAAATCTCATGTTTCAACATCAGATATTTCCTCTCTTTTTCCATTAATATCTGTTATCTCATATTAGGCTAGTACAATTCTTATTGTTATCAACTCAATAAAAAACATCTTTGTTACAGTTATCAATAATTTTTAGCTTATATATATCTTAATTGTGTTTGCACTTAATCCTTGTATAATCCTTGTATCCACTCCATTCTAATATCCAGATAGACATGGGAAAGACAAACCCTCTGGAACGAACTACCCCCCGAGATCCGGATGATTCCGGATCTCCTCACTTTCCGCCGCGCCCTCAAGACATGGCTTTTCCAGCAAGCGGGCCTGACCTAGGGAGGATTTTAGTTAGGGACGATTTTTAATACAATTTTAATCACGACACAGCTACCAATATTTGGCTTTTAATTTGGTCTTAGAGGGGTTTTTTATTTTCGGTATTTATGTATTGTATTGTTATTTGTTTTTAATATGCTGTGCACCGCCCTGAGTCCTTCGGGAGAAGGGCGGTATATAAATCAAATTAATAATAATAATAATAATATGGTCTGCTGGGTTTTCCGTGCTGCAAATATTTTGCTATCCTAAACAGAGTCCTCACTTTCAGGTGCAAAGTGCTGAATATTAGGGGGGGGGAAATCATCCACGCTTGTTGTTAAACAAATGTTCGGTGTGATGGATCCTCCCTCTCTCTCCAGCTTCTATCTCTCATCACCTGAGGAGTTGTTTGTCTGCCTCCCCTCCCCTTCCCCTGGAATTCTAATTAAAACCCTACATTTTCTCTTAATCTGTTATTTATTTTAATTAATTGATTGAACACCTGCTGCAAGTCATGGTGGCATGCCTAGAATAGCTCTGCTTTTCTGTGTTTTCCACACACACACACACACACTGTTGGTTTGAGGCCAGTCACTGTCCATCAGGATTTGGAAATTATTAAGATCCACTTATTCTTCTTGTGCCTCCCCCCCCAAAAAAAACATTTATATTCTAGCACATGCATCCCTTTTAATCATCCCTTCCTTAGAAGCATGGTGACCCATATGGTTAGGATGCTGACTTGAAAGTTAGCAAGCCCGCGTTCAAGACATGAGTGCTGCCTTGGGGTGGGGTGAGCTCCTGTCCTTCACTCCAGCTCCTGACGGGGACATGAAAGGAACCCTTACCAGGCAATAGTAATGTCATAGGCTAGTCTAGGGGTAGGCAACCTTGGCTCTTTTATGATTCATGGACTTTAACTCCCAGAATTTCTGAGCCAGCTAAAAGAGCCAAGGTTGTCTACCCCTGGGCTAGTCCTTCAACCCGGAAGCACCTTGGTGCTTCTGACGCAAGTGCAATGCAATCACTTCTTCATTTTTCCACTAGGAGCATGAATTTTTCCCTTCTTAAGCAACTTTTGCAGTTAGTTCATTGTCTTTAAAAAAAAGTTGACATTTAAATCGAGAAGGACGAGGGGGGACATGATAGCAGTGTTCCAATATCTCAGGGGCTGCCACAAAGAAGAGGGAGTCAAGCTATTCTCCAAAGCGCCTGAAGGCAGGACAAGAAGCAATGGATGGAAACTAATCAAGGAGAGAAGCAACCTAGAACTAAGGAGAAACTTCCTGACAGTTAGAATAATTAACCAGTGGAACAAGCTGCCTCCAGAAGCGATGAGTGCTCCAACACTGGAAGTTTTTAAGAAGAGACTGGACAGCAATTTGTCCAAAATGGTATAGGGTTTCCTGCCTGAGCAGGGGGTTGGACTAGATGACCTCCAAGGTTCCTTCCAACTTTACTATTATTATAATATTATAACCCAGAGATGCATGGGTGTGATGGTAGTAAAGCAACAGCACTAGAATTGGTGAAGCTGGAATTTTCCATTTTTTCCCCTCCTGATTTCTCTCCCCCCCCCCCTTCTTCCAGAATAGAAAAGGGATGTTATTACTGGGATGGTTACACGTCAGAGCACTAGAGTTGCATGACAGTGAAATGGGCGACAAATAAATGTAATAATAAACAAATAAAGTAAATGACCAACCACTTGCAATTCCCAATAAGAAATGACAGTGCATAAATATATGCCCAAGAAGCAAAGCTAGAAGCATGATTCAGTTCATTCTTTATTCAGAAATGTTTCTGAGATCCTCTTAAAGGTATATGAAAGTCAGTGTATTCATGACATTTTGCTGGTTCTTTATTATGTCTTTTCCTGGGAAATTTAATCTCTGCCCAAATATGCTTGAGACTGGCATCTAAAATTTTGTTTCCCGAAGACTAGAAATTGCCAAAATAAAACCTGCATCTTCAAGGAACAGTATATGAAAGAGAAAAGCAGAAACATGATTTTGTTTTTTTTTATACGAGTGTAAAATTCTTGCTCTCCCACTATTTTCTGACCTTCCATTATGCCAATGTAGGAAATTACATTTTGGGATGATTTGAAATGTGTGATGGAGATGAATTATTTTAAAAAAAAAAACCAATTAGAAGACCAGTCTTTTCCCAAGCACTTGTAGATCAGCAACATTACTCAGAAAGTCTGACCGAAATATTTTACTACTTGTTTAGCCATGACCCGCTCTCCAAACCAATTCTAAGCTTTAATGAGCCCGTAATACAATTGCATTTTCCCCCCAGCTTAAAAAGTCATATAAAATCATACACAACAAGACAGATGCATGTTGTAGGAATTCAATTACCCCAAGTTTTAGGACGTATCTCAAATTAGCTAGTGGAAGATAAAATCTCTGAAAATGTAACATGGCTAAAAAAAAAAAGCCATTTTCTTACCCTTATTTTAAAGAAATAATCACAGAGAACATCCATTATGAGTTCTGACATTATCTATTTTCTGCAGGACATTTCCTGCAGAAATACAAATGACAAAAACAGGGGGGGGGGGGAAATAGGATCATAAGCTTTGAAACAACAGATCTATTTGCATCTCATCGTCAACATTATTCTACAGTACTGTATCTCAAAAGAATCTCATTTATATCTCTTGACTGCACACTCTCCAAGTCTACTTAACAAAGTGCAAGAATTATATCTCACCAAAATGTTTTCTCCCCCCCCCAGCAGTTTTGTTACCAACAAATGATTTTCTCACACTCCAAGATTACCTCCCCTGCCCCAGTTAACACACCCTAGGCCAGGGGTAGGCAACCTTGGCTCTTTTATGACTCGTGGACTTCAACTCCCAGAATTCCTGAGCCAGCATGGCTCAGCTTGAAAACCTCTCCCTTTCCCCTCAGTGTGCCTGGCTGAGGAATTCTGGGAGTTGAAGTCCACGAGTCATAAAAGAGCCAAGGTTGCCTACCCCTGCCCTAGGCCTTGCTTGCATTTCATGGATGATGTTTGCATGTTAAAAGAAAAAGAAGAATCTCAGGAATCAAGAATGTTGGGATTTAAATTACAAAATATGTTGGTAGTAGTTGGGTTCCTGATGCCCTTGATCTAACCCTAACCCCAACCCTTACCCTAACCCTAACACTGTTGATGTTACCTAATTAGGGTAATGAAACATCTGCAAAAAAACAAGCAAGCTCAGAGAGCACCATTTAAACCGCAAGTTACTAATATTCTCCTTCACTGACAGATTTAGATGGAAGGCAAAGATAGTAAAGGGGGATGACAAGGATTTGAATTACAATAAGGATTGACTAAGGGGCATGATGACTCGGCACTGAAAGATGCTGAGCTTTTGAGCTGGAAAGCTAACAAACTGGGTTTGAGACACGAGCACCACGGAACAGGGTGAGCTCCTGTTCTTTGCCTCAGCTCCTGCCAACTTAACAGTTCGAAAGCATGCAAATGCAAGTAGATAAATAGGTACCAATTTGGTAGGAAGGTAACAGGTGTTCTCTGTGCCTTTGCTGCCAACATGAGCACAGAACATGTCTTCAGAAAACATTGGCTCTCTCAGCCAAGAAATGGAGGAGAGCATAGCATCCTAGAGTTGGAAATAATAATAATAATAATAATAATAATAATAATAATAATAATAATAATAATAATAATAATAATAATAATAATAATAATAATAATAAAGTTGGAAGGGACCTTGGAAGTCATCTAGTCCAACCCCCTGCTCAGGCAAGAAACCCTATACCATTTCGGACAAATGGTTGTCCATTCTCTTCTTAAAAACTTCCAGTGTTGGAGCATTCACCGCTTCTGGAAGCAGGTTGTTCCACTGGTTAATTGTTCTAACTGTCAGGAAGTTTCTCCTTAGTTCTAGGTTGCTTCTCTCTTTGGTTAGTTTCCATCCATTGCTTCTTGTCCTGCCTTCAGGTGCTTTGGAGAATAGCTTGACTCCCTCTTCTTTGTGGCAGCCCCTGAGATATTGGAACACTGCTATCATGTCCCCCTCTTCCTCTTCATTAAACTAGACATACCCAATTCCAGCAACTGTTCTTTATATGTTTTAGCCTCCAGTCCCCTGATCATCTTTGTTGCTCTTCTCTGTACTCTTTCTAGAGTCTCAACATCTTTTTTACATCGTGGTGACCAAAACTGGATGCAGCATTCAAAGTGTGGCCTTACCAAAGCATTGTAAAGTGGTATTATTACTTCACGTGATCTTGATTCTATCCCTCTGTTAATGCAGCCTTTACCTTTAAGGATTGACTACAGAGAATGAGATATGGGAAGGCAAGAAACACAATCTTTTTTTGTTCTTCTTCCAAAGCATTTTAACAAGTTTTATGCTTTTCATTTGTCAACTAACCAAATGCTCTTGTCAAGACATCTCAGTGTTTTATTTTGTTTCTCTCCCAGTCATTCTGTTTTCAGAAAGAAAAAGTAACATGTTGCTTCTTTGACAATATTTTGAAGTGTGATCCACATTTACTTCTTTCAGATTTGCTTTCGGTTGAACGTTTGCAGGCTCTTTAATCCAGACATTCCTACATAAAGTTGTCCAGTCGTGAGCAAAGGTAATCCAGCTTTGAATAGTGTTGTTTCTTCTTTTTATTTTATTGTCATTTCTAATGCTAGCTTTTGCAAGAAACTGCCATCTTGTGAGTTTGAAAGGAAATTCAATTCCAGAAGAATTAAAGTCCAATCTTGATAGGCATCCCAGTTTCAATTGCCAATTGCTTCCCCCTGAGTTTGACACTGTTTGTTGCAAATTCTCAATATTTACTGCCAAACTGTATTCATTTTACTATAATAAAACATTTACAAGAAATCTTCATGGGCCAGTCATGTGATGTGACCCTAAAATGCCACCCCCAATTTATATTTAGCTCCCTTTTAAACTAAAATTTAAAAAATAAGCATGCAAATTTGGATAGTCGAACTGATCTATCAGTTTTCCATTCCATTATTTCCCCTAATGGAATGGAAAATCTGAACAGATTTCTAAACCCAAATATTTGATTTCATGCTCACCAGCTGAAGTCATTAGTGATTTTTACTGACCTATCACATAAAAATGAGACGTTTAAGAACATGGGATAAAATCCAGTGGTGGGATTCAAATACCTGAACATCCGGTTCTCTGCGTGGATGCAGGCCTGGGCCTCTGAGGCCTAAAATGGACTTCTGGAAGTGACATCCATGCACTTCCTGTGAGCTGTTCTAGGCCTGGGAGGCCTCCTCCAGGTCTCTGAGGCCTAAAACGGACTTCCAAAAGTGACATCAACACACTTCCGGTGGGCAGTTCTAGGCCTGGGAGGCCTCCACCAGGCCTAGAACAGACTTCCAGAAGTGACATCCATGCACTTCCAGTGGACCATTCTAGGCCTGGGAAGCCTCCTCTAGGCCTCCAAGGCCTCTTCTAGGCCTCCGAGGCCTAGAACGGACTTCCATAAGTGACATCCATGCACTTTCAGTGGGCCGTTCTAGGCCTGGGAGGCCTCCTCTAGGCCTCCAAGGCCTCCTCTAGGCCTCCAAGGCCTCTTCTAGGCCTCCGAGGCCTAGAACGGACTTCCATAAGTGACATCCATGCACTTCCAGTGGGCCGTTCTAGGCCTGGGAGGCCTCCTCTAGGCCTCCAAGGCCTCCTCTAGGCCTCCGAGGCCTAGAACGGACTTCCAGAAGTGACATCCACGCACTTCCAGTGGGCCGTTCTAGGTCTGGGAGACCTCCACCAGGCCTCTGAGGCCTAGAACGGACTTCCAGAAGCAGCATGGGTTCAGCCAGTTCTCCGAACTCAACAAAATTTAGCTACCAGTTCTATTGAACTGATGAGAACCGGCTGACTCCCATCACTGGTAAAATCACATATCTCCATATTATAAGTAGGACATCTCTGGTTAGTATTAGGTCCAACTTGTGGTTGATCCAAAGCACAAAAGGATCTTCTCCTCTATGGAAAATATTTCCAGTTCAAATGTTTTCAATCGTACAATTTTGAACATATTTGAATAGTACACAACTGTTTTTGAAGGCTAGGACACACATTCAAAGTTAAAACAAAATTAGTTTAAATCTTCTGACTGCAACAAAAAATCATGACACATATAGCAATAGCACTTAGACTTATACTGTATACCACTTCACAGTGCTTTACAGCCTTCTCTAAGCAGTTTACAGAGTCAGCTTCTCGTTCCCCAACAATCTGGATCCTCATTTTACCAACCTCAGAAGGATGGAAGGCTGAGTCAGCCTTAAGCCGGTGAGGATCGAACCCCTGGCAGTCAGCAGAATTAGCCTGCAATACTGCATTCTAACCACTACACCAACACAACTCAGAGTAATAGAGGTGCAAAAGCATATCCAGCTCACGAGGGATGCTGTGTAGCAGAGGATATTGTGTATCCTCCTGCTGCAAAGGAACAAAAAAGTCCTCTGGTTTTCTTCCCAAAGTGCCCCATTATCCCTTCCGGAGGTGGTGGGGAAGAAAAAGAAATCTGAGGAAAGCCCTTGTCCAAGGGGTCCAGAAGGACAGAAGAATAATTCAGTGAGATCATAACTCTATATTCTTTCCAGGAGGTGGGATGAACTTTCCAGATAAAGTGGTAAAGAATTCTGGTAGCCTAGAAAGTGTGAACAATTTCTAGAATCCACATTTTTAACAGCAGCCAAGACTGTTGGTTCAAAGTGTTAGTACCACTTTACACTGCACTGGTGAGATCACACTTGTAATACTGGCTCCGGCTTTGGTCACTATGATATAAAAAAAGATGTTGAGACTCTAGAAAGAGCACAGAGAAGAGCATCAAAAATTAGGAGACTGGAGGCTAAAGGGTACAATGAATGCTTGCGGAAAGTGGGTATGTCTAGCCCAGGGGTAGGCAACCTTGGCTCTTTTATGACTCATGGACTTCAACTCCCAGAATTCCTGAGCCAGCCATGCTGAGGGGAAAGGGAGAGGTTTCCAAGCTGAGCCATGCTGGCTCAGGAATTCTGGAAGTTGAAGTCCACGAGTCATGAAAGAGCCAAGGTTGCCTACCCCTGGTCTAGCCTAAAAAAGACAAGGGCTAAGAATGACATGATAGCAGTCTTCCAATATTTGAGGGCCTGTCACAAAGAAGAGGGCATTGACATATTCTCCAAAGCACTGGACGGAAGGACAAGAAGTAACAGATGGAAGTGTAACGAAGAGAGGAAAAATTCCTGTCAGTGAGAACAATTAATCAGTGGAACGGCTTGACTCCAGATGTTGTTGGTGCACCATCACTAGAGGTTTTTAAGTAGAGATTGCACAGCCGTTTGTCCTAAGTGACTTAGGGTCTCTTGAGCAAGAGGTTGGACTAGAAAGCCTCCAGGGTTCTTTCCAACTCTGTTATCCTGTATTGTGTAAGTCCATGTCTCTGTTCTTGGAAGAAGTAAGGCAGAGTCATCCAAAAAACAATCAGACGGGCTTGCTGATCCCCATTTCATTTTGTTACCTAAAACCTAAATCTCCAGCAGCAGGAATGGCACAGTTGAAACAAAGAGAGACTTTGGAAAGCCACCACAATGTGTCCCAAAAGCAGGAGTTAATCTGAGAACCTGAACTTTAGCCACAAAAATTCTGAGTTCCATGTTTATAGACCCCAGTGGCTCTAACCTTACCTTTTTACTTTTTTACAAGCTGCACAGAAGAAATAATCTTATCTCCTTTGAACTGGGTGGATTTTCTTTTCATCAGTCATCCAAGGCCTCTTTAAAGCAATGAGGCAAAGCAAGAACATAAAAGTGAAGTGTGTTTCAAATCTATCACCAATTTTGAACAAGACAGGATTATAAACTCTCCACAGAGGGAAATATTTCAATTAAAGAGCTTTGGTCTGCATTTTATGAAATCGGGAAATATTGCAGTGTAAGTTGCAACATACGATTTAAATGCTAGGAAGAAATATTAGCATGGGAATGCTGTTTTAGGAAGGGGATAAGATGACAATTTAACTGTTGTGCAGAAGAAGTGGGTGAGTGCAAAGGGAATCTGATCATCTGCATGTTTTTAGTTCAAAATGTAGACAATACAATCATAGGCCTGATTTAAAAAAAATCTTCATCAGGATCCAGTCCAAGCTGGGAATAAACAACATGGAGACTGCTTTAGAAAGAAGGTTGTAGTTTATTGAAGAGCGGAGCCAGAGAGAAAGATGGCTCTGAAAAAAACTGACCACATGTAGTAGGGAGTGGGATTTTATACCTTCTTGGGCTTTTGTTTGGAATTGTTCCTGTGACATGAACTTTGACCTGAGTCTGAGTGCCTTTCTGGTATTCTGATGGTGGTGGGTTAATCCTATTATGTCCCCAAGGTCATATCCTGCTCCTTGGGGCTGTGGCTGATGACTGTTGGCTTTTGGGTGTGAGGGATTATTGATTCTAGGGATCTTTCTTTCTAATCCCAGATTCCTGACTCCAATCTTTCTGACAAGATTATCACATCTGCATTTCTGCAGACCTGGTTTCTGTCTGGGGCAGAGAGACTTGGGGTGGGTGGGTTGGTTTCTGCTTTTAGAATCCTTTAGGGAAATATATTCTGCCTTTTTAATATTTCCTAAAATATTTCTTTCTCTGGATTCTTCCCACAGGCCTAAGTTATCTGGGCTTCAAAACTCTGAATGACCACGAAGGGGCAGCAATGGGATACAAAATGGTAACTCCTTGCTATCACCTACTGGCCAATCAAGTTGCTGCAGTCCAAATCTGATAGCTCTGTTTATCCAACTTCTCTCTTTTTTCAGTTATTATTATGATTGATCACAGAATCAGCCAGATTTTTAGACTGGGTTTGGTGTTTTAATCCACATGTCGAGTCCTTCCCAAGGACTCGGCATAGGCAGATGTTATTGTTCGATGGTGTTAAAGGTATCATAGGATTTAAGCTGTTCCATCTAAAGCTTCTTTTTTTGCTACTGACAGATGGTCATTTTGTCAATGTCGATGGTTTTCAAGTGGTGCTTCAAATGTTTTGGGAATGCACCCAAGCTATCTATTATTATTGGTACTATCTTTGCTTTCTTTTGCCAGAGTTGTTCTACTTCTATTTGCAAGTTTTTGTCTTTCTTTCTTTCTTTCTTTCTTTCTTTCTTTCTTTCTTTCTTTCTTTCTTTCTTTCTTTCTTTCTTTCTTTCTTTCTTTCTTTCTTTCTTTCTTTCTTTCTTTCCTGGTACTGCCATGAGCCAGGGTGGTGCAGTGGTCAGAATGCAGTACTGCAGGCCACTTCTGCTGACTGCCGGCTGCCTGCAGTTCAGCAGTTCGATTCTCACCAACTCAAGGTGGACTCAGCCTTCCATCCTTCCAAGGTCGGTAAAATGAGGACCCAGATTGCTGGGGGCAATATGCTGATTCTGTAAACCGCTTAGAGAGGATGGTAAAACACTATGAAGCGGTATATAAGTATAAGTGCTATTTCTATGTCCAGACATTTTTGACTTTCTTATCAACAATTATTAAGCCTGGGGTGTTGTGTGGCAGGAGCGTAATGATTTAAATTCTAAAGTCCCAAAGCATTTCAATTTCTTCTTTTTTTATTACTTTTCTCTTTTGTGGCTCCACCAATCCTTGCCTGCAGTCAGATGGTATTTCTTGAACCATTTTTGCTACTTGGTTGTGCCAAGTGTGTGATCTTTTTATTATTATTAATAATAATAATTATTAATTATTATTAAAATGTATATGCCGCCTGATATCCGTGATATCAGCTGTACCTTTCAAAAAATAGCCTCAGCCATTAGCCATCACCATGAATTCATGTTCGTGTTGAGTGAGACAGTATTTTCATTTATTTTCCTCTTCTGCCTTTCATCTACCATCACTCATTTTCTTTAAACGACTTTAGACGGCTCCGATATTATCAGAAGGAGATTCTTGGTCTGAAACCTTCTTCACAAAATCCATACTTTCATAAATATTTCTTGTACACTTCCTTTATTGTCTCTTTTCCGCTCAGTCTCCCCTCCCTGCTTTAGATTGAGAAAACCAGCTTTTAATTAAAATTATAAACTTAAATAAAGCTTTATTGAAAGATACATCAAACCACTAAGATATATTAAAAGGCTGCTGGTGAAACGAAGGAGAGAAAACGGCGGGCCTGATATTACAGAAAGAGAGAAGGGGAGGGGGAGGGAGGGAGAGAGGGAGGGAGGGAGAGAAGGGGTTGTTGCAATCTATAGTTTCAATCAATGGTAAGTTGCAATAATGGAAAATATAGGTAGCTGAGGGTTTCTCTGAGCTGGTTATTTTCCTGCAGATGTTTCATTACCAGGCTGAGGACGATAAGGAACTTGCTAATGAAATATTTTCAGGAAAACAGCTAAGCTCAGAACACAACAATGATAAGATACACAAATGGAAAGAAGTGCCTACTCAAAGTCTGAAACTTTGGATCCAGTGCACACCCTTTTTCTATCATCTGAACCCTGGTCAAGACATTTCTGTCAGTTTTGTACCTCTTCCAGGCCCAATTCAGTGAGCCCCATAAAGCCTGGATTTAGGGGAACCGTTGCCCATATTTTGTACCATCACTGAATGCCATACGGTGTCATATTCTTCCTATATACATATATTACGATCACAACAATGCAAAGTAAAAATAGAAGACCAAAAAGAAAAAGCAGAAGGTACATACAAAAAAGGGGGGGACAGAAAGAGAAGTGGAAAATAAAGGAAAAATAAGAATATATTTAAAAAGTTACATAAAGAAACGACTTCCTCCTTCATCATAAGTATAAACAATTTAGTAACTTATTACCTTCACTACAACAAATGACCTCTTGTTGCCATTTCCCATCTCTTATCTGTAGGCAAATCCATAAAGACTCATCATTTCTTATATGTGAAGCAAACCCGAAAACAACATGAAACAATTCAGCCAGAGGTCAGTTCTTTATTATTTGCTTATGGGACATAGGCAGAATCTTGCCAGACTAAACCATTTCTTGTCCCACCCTATGGATATATTCTGGGAGATTCAGGCAATGGGTAGCTTTACTCTCTGTCTCCTATCCGGCGCCAGGCTGTGCTGCCTCTTATTTTGACAGCTCTTTATTCCATCTCTTGATTGTCAGCTCCACCTTTCACAGAGTCATCTTTGGGCCACCATGTCTTCTCACAAAGTCCCCATTGGTGCTATTTTCTAAATCCAAGGACTCCTCTTTTATGGAAGAGTTGATACTTCTGGGCCTCCAAGAATATCAAGTTGCTGCTGGAGAATCTGGAACAAATTAGAATAGAGTAGAGTAGAGTAGAGTGGAGTGGAGTGGAGTGGAATATAATAATAATAATAATAATAATAATAATAATAATAATAATAATAATAATAATAATAATAATAACAACAACAACAACAACAACAACAACAACAACAACAACAACAACGACGTTGGAAAGGACCTTGGAGGTCATCTAGTCCAACCCCCTGCTCAGGCAGGAAACCCTATACCATTTCAGACAAATGGCTGTCCAGTCTCTTCTTAAAAACTTCCAATGTTGGAGCATTCACCGCTTCTGGAGGCAGGTTGTTCCACTGGTTAATTGTTCTAACTGTCAGGAAATTTCTCCTTAGTTCTAGGTCGCTTCTCTCCTTGATTAGTTTCCATCTATTGCTTCTTGTCCTGCCTTCAGGCACTTTGGAGAATAGCTTCACTGCCTCTTCTACAGAATAGAATAGAATAGAATAGAATAGAATAGAATAGAATAGAATAGAATAGAATAGAATAGAATATGGATGAAAATGGAATATGGATGGGAATTGAATATAGAATAGAATAGAATAGAATAGAATAGAATAGAATAGAATAGAATAGAATAGAACTGGAAGGGACCTTGGAGGTCTTCTAGTCCAGCCCCCTGCTCAAGCAGGAGAACCTATACCATCTCAGACAAATGACTATACAGCCTCTTCTTAAAAACCTCCAGTGATGGAGCACCCAGGATTTTTGAATGCAAGGTGTTCCACTGGTTAATTGTCCTCACTGTTGTGAAGTTTCTTCCTGGCTCAGGAATTCTGGGAGTTGAAGTCCACGAGTCATAAAAGAGCCAAGGTTGCCTACCCCTGACCTAGAGCAAAGTTTGGTGTAAGGATCTGAGACCCCAATTTAATGCCAACAATTTCTAGAGCTTAGATTATACTTTTATTTGTCTTATTGTATTATTTCTTGCTTCCACTCAGTTTTAATCCTTTGCTCAGATCAAGTGAACGTTAGAACAATTAATCAGTGGAACAACCTGCCTCCAGGATGCTCCAACACTGGTTGTTTTTAAGAAGAGACTGGACAGCCATTTGTCCGAAATGGTATAGGGTTTCTTACCTGACCAGGGGGTTGGACTAGATGACCTCCAAGGTCCCTTCCAACTATTATTATTATTATTATTATTATTATTATTATTATTATTATTATTATTATTATTATTATTATTATTATTATTATTATTATTATTATTATTATTATTATTATTATTATTATTATCCGAATAGGTTCTAGTGGCAAACATATAATCCGCATCATTTATTTATTTATTTTAAAAAAGCTAAAGATCTCTTTTCTTTCTCTTTTAGCTGTTTACAATTCATTCTACCCAGTGGGGTAATTATAGGCTCGGTTTTACCAATGTATGAAGCTGCCACTGACACAGCTTGCTGGAAAAAAAAAATAATCAAGAGGTTTTTTGTGCCAAGAGAGATGAAGAAGGATTTTTTTATTCAGTTCCAGGAGAGAAGGGAAATGTTGAACATCCAGTTGATGAAGGGCATGACCTATGTCAGTGGTGGCAAACTTATGGCACGGGTGCCAGAGGCGGCACTCAGAGCCCCTCTCTGTGGGCACACGCGCCGTCGCCCAAGTCCTAGGCCTTCAGCTGGGTTTTATAAATCCTTTTCGCTTTAGGCCTCCACCGCTGTGTGCAAAAAAAAAAAAGGGTCCAATCAATCAGTCAATTTTAACTTCTCGCGGGGAAAAAAAAAGATCTTGCAAAGTTGGAATTGATTGATTGAACGTTTAGTCCCACCCAGTCTGCCGTTACCACTGCAGCCACACCTAGCCAATGGGCCACACCCAGGCAATGGGCCACACCCAGGCAATGGGCCACACCCACCCAGCACCCGACGATGCATAAGTGGGTTTTGGGTTGCAGTTTGGGCACTCAGTCTCTAAAAGGTTTGCCATCACTGACCTATGTGAAGAAATTGTTTCAGTACAGATATGGTCTGTTGACATCTATCTCCTCCCCCCTCTAAAACTCTACTTTGTTACTTTGTTTAAATAATAAAGATGGGATTCCCCCCATTGCTTCCCAACTGCTCATTGTGCTTCTCCAGCCAGTCTTATCATAAGTAGAATGACTACTTAGACCAAGGGTATTCAAACGTGGCCTTTTAATGACTTGTGGACTTCAACTCCCAGAATTCCTCAGCCAGGCACACTGGCTGAGGAATTCTGGGAGTTGAAGTCCACAAGTCATAAAAGGGCCACGTTTGAAGACCCCTGACTTAGACTCTTTTAATGCTACCACATCTGGCAACAAGTCCTTAGCAGTTTCTTGCAACCCAGAAGCAAGATTGCCACAAGTCTTCTTTAACCAGATTTATTGAAAGGGAAACGGATAAGGCTACAGAAATGCACCTACTCTGCAATATGTACTTGTTGAATTTATTTCTATGTTTGTCAGAACAGAGATTTATTCATCATCTTACTAATCACCCGCTGCTAAGGGTCTGGAAAGTAGCTCCCTGTTTTTGTTTTTTGTTTTTTCCAAAGGGAAAATGCATATTTTGGCACTTGTAATGGTGCTGGAGAAGACTCCTATGAGTCCCTTGGACTGCAAGGCATTCACACCGGTCAGTGCTAGAAGAGATCAACCCCGACTGCTCTTTAGAAGGCCAGATGCTGAAGTTGAAACTCGAATACTTTGGCCACCTAATGAGAAGGAAGGACTCACTGGAGAAGAACCTAATGCTGGGAAAGACGGAGGGCAAGAGAAGAAGGGGATGACAGAGAATGAGATGGCTGGATGGAGTCACTGAAGCAGTAGGCCTGAGCTTCAATGGACTCCAGAAGATGGTAGAGGACAGGAAGGCCTGGAGGAACGTTGTCCATGGGGTCGCGATGGGTCGGACACGACTTCGCAACTAACAACAACAATAACAACAATATTTTGCAAATCATCATCACCTTTCCCAGTCCCTGAGAAGCCCATTACATCTGCACAATATTAGGCAAACAATATTTTGAAAGCAGCAATGAATCTGAGTTTTCAATACCTCTTTGGGCTGCTTAATAGTTGTTTGCATGTTTGCAGCCCATATCTAAATAATTCTATCAGTTATGGCACGCTGCTCAAAGTTCTTCCTCCCTCATGGGGCTATTCCTGAACATTTAAATATAATTTATTGTACATTGAGTGAATGTTGTATCAGTATGGCATATCTGTGTGGCAATTAAACAGCCCATAAGTGGAACAAATAAACAAATAAATAATTGTCCCAGTACCCATAACAATTAATTCCAGCTAGCTAGAGACATGGGGAAACTTATTTCTAGCTATCTTTTAATTGTTAAGTTCTTCCGAGCATGGCAAAGTTTCTTTCAGGCACTGATAATGTCATCCTGTCAGAGCAAAAACCACACAAGTTAAAACACATTTTAAGACCTATTACTTGCTGTTGGGAAGAGCTCAGCAAATTCTTAATTCTTTCTTCATCAACACCAGCAGAGTTTAAAGTCCAAAGTTTAGCTAGAACACATCTGTGCATGCTTATTATTTTCAGGAGCTTCTAAACCAGAGGTTTTCAAACTTGGCCCTTTTATGACTTGTGGACTTCAACTCCCAGAATTCCTCAGCCAGCGTGCTGAGGAGTTGAAGTCCACAAGTCATAAAAGGGCCAAGTTTGAAGACCCTTGTTCTAGACCGATGCTGTGTAATAATCTTACGTCTGCATATGAATCATCTAATTACATTTTTTTTCCTTTTTATGACCCTGTACTCCTGCGAGTCCCCTGGACTGCAAGGCGATAAAACCAGTCAGTCCTAGAGGTGATCAACCCCAACTGCTCTTTAGAAGGCCAGATCCCGAAGTTGAAACTCAAGTACTTTGGCCACCTAATGAGAAGGAATGACTCGCTGGAGAAGAGCCTAATGCTGGGAAAGATTGAGGGCAATAGAAGAAGGAGACGACAGAGAATGAGGTGGCTGGATGGAGTCACTGAAGCAGTTGGCATGAGCTTCAATGGACTCCAGAAGATGGTAGAGGACAGGAAGGCCTGGAGGAACATTGTCCATGGGGTCGCGATGGGTCGGACATGACTTCGCAACTAACAACAACAACAATCTCTTTATTCAGGATGTAGTCTGGGCAACTAGGTGGAGCTGAGTGTTTACTGGCCAGATGCCCTTCCCGATGCCTACAAACAGTTCACAGCAGTTATTTTCTCTTTGTGTCCTGATAGAGAAACATCTGCCACTGCCTAGGATTGAACTCTCAACCTTCCAAGTGGGAGGTGACATCTTCACCTATAGGCCACCACGAGGCTCAGGTAATTACATATTTAATCCCTCATAAATAACCCCAAAATAACAGTGACTATAGTGGTAGAGCAGCGGTTCTCAACCTATGGGTTGCGACCCCATTTGGGGTCGATCGACCATTTCACGGGGGTTGCCAAGCAAGGCTGTCCGCCATTTTTTTCCCCTTTTCCGGTGGGTGCCTTACCTCCCTTGGGCTGGGCCAGCTGGTGGTCGGCCTGCTCCGTCTCTGCCACTTGCCAGCTATGCCTCGGCCAGCGCAGGGGGCGGAACCACGCATGCGCTCCCGGGCAGGGAAAGTCCTCGACCTACGACCGGTTGGGTAGTCCTTGACCTACGACCGGTTTAGTCCTCGACTTACAACCGGTTGGGGGTCACGGCATTAAAAAGGTTGAGAACCACTGTGGTAGAGCCTTCCAGAAGAATTTGGGATGGATTACGGTGGGGTGGGGTGGGGAAATAGAAATCTTAATGTACAAAGATTTGTAAAAGATAGATGGTTGCAGTCATCATGAGATTACGTTTGGCAGCCATTGAAGGAAACCAGGTACCTATTTGAGTTGGAAGGACTTATCATCAGCAAAGTTAAATTATAACGTTATGTGGCTCCTGCTGATTCTTTGGTCCTCTGAACAGGCAGAAAGAAATCTAGAGCCTGGAAAAAATAGTAAATTTGTGTTGAATCAATGGACCCTGGTAATGTTGCATCAGAGGCTCGTTCAGAGGAAGTCAAAATTGCTTTCTACAGCCCATGTGTGTGTGTGTGTGTGTGTGTGTGTGTGTGTGTGAAGAGATCAGCCAGGTGTGGAGTTCAGATTTGTGACCTTCGGGTGTTCATGCAGCATAAACACTGGCAGATTGCACTGCTGAAGAAAGTTCTTTGTCCTGGAAATAGAAATAGATTATCTTGCCCCCAATGACAAAATACATCATTTCCCCCCCCCCTTTCTTTTCTTTTATAATCCATTGTGTATATTTGTCTAGAAAATGCACATGTTGTAGAGCAGAGTTGCAATACAGCTAGAAACTATATGGGGTTTGTTTGTCTGCCAGTCAGGCCCTTCCTGGCCATAATGTTGTTCTGAGTCTTCCTCCCAGTTTGGGAAAAGGGCTAAATAGCAAGTGTGTTTTAGTCTCCAGACCTTTGGTCATCTTAGTTGCTCTTCTCTGAATTTTTTCCAAACTCTCAACATCTTTTTTGTAATGTGGGGACCAAAACTGGATGCAGGATTCCAGGTGTGGTCTTACTAGGGCTTTATAAAGCAGTACTAATACATCGCGTGATCTTGATTCTATGCCTCTGTTTATACAACCCAGGATTTTTATTAGCTTTTTTGGCTGCTGCTGCACACTGCTGGCTCATGATTAAGTGATCGTCCACTAGGACTCCAAGGTCCCTTTCACAGTTAACTGTTTTTAAGCCAGGTTTCACCCAATCTGTATTTGTGCCTTTGGTTTTTTCCTGTCTAACATTGGATGCATTTCATTGTGTGTGTCATATGGGGTGGTGGTGTCAGCAAATGTATTGATGTTGACAACTGCACAGACCTGCTTGGCAGGTTGCATGGAGCCCATGGACCATACGAAGTGCAGGCCAGCATTACAATAGGTTCCCTACCTGAAAGTGGATTTAAGTCTAAGTCTTTGGTCCTTGTCCACCTTGTCCTACTCTTTGGTCCTAGTCCAACATTTTAAGAGTGTTGCAAGGCATAGTGTATATATTTACTCCGTTTATCTCTCATTGTTCTGAATTCTGGAAGGATTTCCTGTTGCTTGCTATAGAGTTGCCTTGGATTGGTGTGAACATCCCTACAACCTAGAAATAGAAACAGCACAAGTTGTCTATACTCTCTACAATGCTTCTGAGTCTTCCATTAGTTGGGAAAAAAAAAAGAATTGTATAGCACACCTCCCCAATAATGCCTCTTATGGTGGAAATTTACAGCGTAAATTTACAGAGTAAATTTCCTATCAATATGAAGAGAGTCCAAATACTGTCTGTTCTTTGTCTCACTTTCCTCCCTAAGCACATGAAAAGCAATAGCAAATCCATTTGGCTTGAAATTCACATATCTTTTAGCACTTAGCTTGCCCTATGGGCCTTTAGGGGACTCTTGATAAACAAAGGCTGAGTTTAAACAAAATGCTGAATATTTTACTTAGCGCTTTCAAGATAGCACTAGAAGTGGCCTTAAATACCATAAAAAAATAAACTGATCTAGCAAGATAAAGCTTGTTTGCCAGAAAAACCTAGTTATTTATCATGTCTACAAAAGCTTGAGTCTTCTTCTTCTTCTTTTTTTGCAAAAGGGTCATAAACTTTTAGGTAGCCATGCATTCTGGGAGACGATATCATGCTGAACCATACAGCAGCAAACTCTTTCAACAGCAGATTACAAAACAACACAAGCAAAAACATGAGGGAAATCTTCTCCGGGTGAAATTTACCTGGCCAAAGTGTGCTTTTATGGAGGGAAGGCTCAGAGTTCAGTCCCATCCATCTTTCATGTGGAGCTGAAGATAAGAGACACTTCCTTGTAATAGTCTCAGCCTTAGAACCTTCTGCTTCCATGCCAATCTTTTGCATCTACATGTTTAGTTGAAAGTTAGTGAGGACTATTTTATTTACTCATGCTGCAGAATACTGTTTATCCTGCTCCAACCCCTATCCAAACCAAAACACCACAAATGCACATCCTGAAGTTCAGTTGTGAGCATCTTAAGCCTTCTTCAATGAACAGCCCTCTCTAAGTGGTTTACAGAGACAGCAGATGGCCCTCAACAATCTGGGTTCTTATTTTACAGACCTCAGAAGGATGGAAGATTGAGTCAACGCAGCGCCCGTCAGGATCGAACTCCTGACTGTGGGCAGAGTTAGCCTGCCATACTGCATTCTAACCACTGTGCCACCATGGCAACATTGCTTTCTCCTGTAATAATTCCCCCAACGAAATTCATGTCCAAGTCATGCAAAAGTATTTTTCTCCTTAAGTTATCCTTGCACGAGTGAAGATGTTTTCAAACTGTGCAGCTAATAAATAGCTGAATTGTATTCTCTCCTCGACTCAGTTGAAATGTACCTGGACAATAAATAATGTTGGGGGGGAGGAAAAATCCCAATTTTTATCTTGTTGAAATCACACTCTGACTTTGCATAAAAGGCTGCTACATTTCCCCTTTGTGGTCTGGAAGGAAGCCATTGCAGCTGGTTACTCCTATTAAACTGGCCAGCATGCTCTCAATGAGATTGACATACAAATGACCACAGCCTCTCATTGTCTCCAAAGCACGGACCACCCTCATGGAAACTGGCCATGCTTTAACCAACACTTTTCTCTCAAAACCTTTCATCCATCACATCTGCTAATGTCTGATATGCCCTCTCAAAATGTGCGAAAAAAACCATTATAAAATGGCAAAGCACCTATGGGACGCTTGCCAGCAACTCACAGATGACAATGCCATTAAATGTTGACGGATATCTGAAAAGATGTTTATTTTTCAGCTGTAGTTTATTTTTTCCCCCATTTTGATTAACTAAGAAAGCAACAGGACTGTTTAGATTGTGAATAAAAAAATATCTGGCCTTGTAAATATTGTTGATGAGATGAAAAAAAAGCCCACCATATTTCTAGGTTGCCATGGGGAAAAGAAAGGGGAAAAATATCTTACATACAGAGTAATCATCAATCCCCAAAAATAGGTTCATCTGTGCAGGAAATTTGAAACATTGTCCTCAATTCCTTTTGGCTTCATTGACCCTGAAAGTCATAATAGCAGTCAAAAGGTTTATTCTGCTTGTACCTTGTGCGGTTCTTGATCTCTGATTGGTTGGAATCCCTCTGAAAAGTAGAAAGAGGATTTAGTTTGGGAAAGAGTAGTAATATTGAAGTAGCAGCAAAGAATCAGTGAAGTGGGGGAAAAATGTCCTAAAAGAGATGGTCAAGAAGGTCGAACTTTCTGGGAACTATTTTGCCCTGTCTTAAAAATAGAGCATTAACCTAGAACTCAACACAACACATTTGTTATTGTCAGCAAAAGGAAAGCAGAAGACTTACAAGAAGCGGAGACATTCTTTGCAAAATACATTTGTTCTTGTCTTGACTTGCTTCTATCAAAAGAAAGGGGTGTCAAGAGCTAGGTTAGTGTCAAGTTCCAGCTGAGAAGCCCAACGAAGCAAAACATCAGAGACATTGCATTCTCTAATGTAAACTTTATTAGGCATTAGCAAACGGGTAAGATAGAAAGAAAGCTAGCTTTGATAATATGGCTGGTCGCATTGTCCAATAAATCTTCCAGCAATTGTTATGAGAAGAAACTTCAGTCCTCAAAAACAACTTTTCAACAGCTTCGGCTCTCACATTGATAAGGAACATCTGTGAATCCCCCATAACTGTAGACAAGCTAGAAGTATTACAATGGTCCTAAAGACAGTAGATTTTGTAGCTTGACGATGGGATCGTATCATAGCTTTCCCTTCCCTTGTAATCAGCTCTAATTCTATCAGTTCTGGATGGCATATAGAGGATTTACAGTGGTATAATAAGGAATTCCCCCCCCCTTTTTCTGTAACTTTTGTACAATACAAAGTTTAATTCCAATGTCAGTAATCTGAGGGAAAGATGATAGTGCAGGCAGAATATATTAGCTGAGCTATTTTCTCAGCTCCTCTATGTGCACATTCAAGGATTCAGTAATCTAAGTGTGTTTATATCCAATGGAACAATGTCCTAGAAAGCTAGGGCTGAATGGGTAACGGCTTTCTAGTGGACATAAAGGATCAATAAAAATAAAAACTAATGAAGAGCTAATTCCTAAAGTTCTACCACCCAGCAGCTGGTTGAAGGGAAAGTAGAATATAAAAAAGCTGTATCAGTTGCCAGAGGATTAAGGCCAATGTGTGAAGCTGAATGAACCCTGGGAAGAAAGAAGAAATATTTGGGGGCAGGAGCTCAAGGAAAGAAAAAGCTAATTACTGTGACTATCAGGAGGCTAATAGGAAGCAATGGAGTTTGAAGATAAAGTCACATTACAGCAAACTGGGCCAAGGTCTTCTAATGGCCCTGTAGAAGAACGTCTGTTGAAGTCACCATGAGGCCAAGCTCTATGGGAATCCTAGTTTGCCTGGTCTCAGGAGAAGAAAAGTTTAGTGTACTAAGAGAAGAAAAGGAAGGAAGGAAATCTGACTTTTGCTTTAAGTAGGTCTTGGTCCATTTTCAAGCAGTTTGATTCATTTTCTTTCTGTCTGTCTTCTGAACCCATACATATTATTTTTTTTTGCAATAGTAATGAAGATGTTTTACACATTTCCATGCCTTCTTCCATCTCAAGTTCTTGCTCACTGTAACTCTTCAAAGACTAGAATTTCACATGGCAATCCCATATTTTGTAAAACTGCAGAGATGATTGTAATTTACATTGCAAAATCCACCACATATTTATTTGTACTTCTCGATTTCTTATAACTGGATGAGTAGACGGTCTTCATGGATCCCTACAAGGTGCAGAATGAAATGGTTGATGTGGTTGATTAATAGAATCAATTGACACACTGAGAAGTTATAAGGTAGGAATACTAAAAAAAAAAAAAAGAACAGTCCTGTATTTAAAAAAAATATATTAAAAGAACTCACAGAGAAAGATTAGATTATTTCATCCCTTGGTTTGTTAAATTTTCCTACCCCTGAAAAAAACCACATTTTTACTATGTACAGATTGTAGATAGTACTATCTTGCTCCAAATGGCATTCATTTGTTGCATTCCCTCCTAACTCCACAGTTTCTCCACTCCAGTGGGATAGGCTGAACTGGTAAATAGTCACTGGTCCAAAGTTCTTCAGAAAAATTCCAGAGCTGAGGATAAATCTAAATGTTGGTCTTTCTATTATTAGTCCACTACCCTAATCAATGAACTCAAGTGACTGTTTTGAATCTATAGGCAGATCCTGTCGGTGACTTCAAACAATTGCCATTGAAGAATACTATCTTCAGAGAATTTGATGCTATAACCTCATAAATGGATCTTTCATGCACACAGATTTTCTCTAGCTCTTAGAGTCATCAATGAAGTATCGGATTGTGGTCCACGAAAGAATTAATCAATAGATATAATGTTCCCTGGTGATATGGTAACTAAAAGAAAATGCAAGCAACTTTTAATGCCTCAAACAAGAGGTGGCCTCATCCATTCTGCACTCTTCCCTGGATTTTATGATCCAAGGCTTTTGATTTTGACTCCTAGTTTCTCTCTCAATAAAATCTCCCTCCATGTCCCAGGAAGGATTTATGAGAAATTTTATTTCATTGGCTAAGTCATGTAATGAAATGTTTAGATGCTTAGATGGTTTAGGTGGCTAAGCCATACAATTTTTATCTGTTTGAATTGCTGAAAAATAATCTTATTTTAAAGTGAAATCGGTCAAAAAACAGGAGGTCTAAATTTTGTGCTAATTATTCAGGGTTAAAAAATAATACATGACTTGCCTCCAATAGTTATCAGATTTTTTTCTTTGAGAAGGCATGAAGAGGATTGCACCAACAGTCTATCAGAAGCACCAACGTTTGTTCAATAGGGCAATATTGCTTTCTTGAACTTTGACTTTTCTATGAACAGAGCCAACTTGTTTCTTCAGAACATCCTTTAGGGCCCCTCAAACAACCTAAAGCTTCACATTCTAGCTCAAAATGAAAAACTGTCAAAGAAACATCCTTCGGCAATTTGTACAGCCCTATTGAACTCAGTCTAGAGTTCAACAGATCCCAGACTTGGAGACAGCAGGAGAAAAAGCAGATGACACTGAAATTCCACTATCTCCTGCATTTTAGTGCTAGCTGATGTGATGTTGGAAAGAAAGAATGAAGGCTGAATGAATCTTAATCATTAAACTATGGCAATGTGTGCAGAACATAAAACTGAGGTTTCAGGGTATCCTACTAATACTAATAGAAAAGAAGTGAACAATATCCCAATCAAGGAACTCAGACAAACAAGCTAATAATAGACCACAGCCTAATCAAGAAACTACCAAGAACACCCCACCCCCAACACCGACAGAGCAAACCAGTAGTATATAAACAAAGACAAAATCCTGACTCCCTTCTAGCACTGATGATGTTACCTAGTTGGGTCATGAAAAGTCTACAAGAAAACAACCAAGTTCGGAGAGCATCAAGAACCCTACTATTCTAATACTAAAAGTAACTTTTAGAGAAATGGGTTTAGGGACTATTCCCCAAAGAAGCAAGGAATACTGAGGCAGAAGACATTCAAATACTCTGAAGAAGGATTAGGTACAGCATAAACTGCTGCAATATACTTTGGTAGAGGAACAGGAATGGCTGTGAAACAGCAAGCTTGATTCTCAAATCAGAATTAGTCTTCTGCCTGATCTACTGCTTAGAATAATTCATATTCTGTTTTGATGTTTTCTAGAACATATTTATGTCTGCTTTTAGATTATTTTAAATAAATTATCTATCTATCTATCTATCTATCTATCTATCTATCTATCGATCGATCGATCGATCGATCGATCGATCGATCGATCTATCAATCAATCAATCATCTATCATCTATCATCTATCTGTCTGTCTATCTTCTATCTGTCTGTCTGTCTGATTGTCTCTCTATCTCTCTATCTCTCTATCTCTCTATCTCTCTATCTCTCTATCTATCTATCTATCTATCTATCTATCTATCTATCTATCTATCTATCTATCTATCTATCTATCTATATAGAAACTGCCCATTCTCACTCACATTCTACAAATGCTTAAGGATTTCTCAGTTGAGTGGCATATAATTACTGCAAGGGAGATACCAGGAGCAATGTAACTTTGAATATGCCAATAAAGTTGAGTTTAGTTTGTCAGAAAGAAAGAAAAAATAGACGGATTTCAAGGCTTAAATGGGAAGGCTTTCTCCATTATCAATAAGATTTTATTTCCTTGAATAAAAATATTTGTAAACAGGCTGCCTCGACATGTGTAAACCGCTGTTAAACTGACATCGTTAGGCTGGTTGATATTAATAATTAAAAAAAACCCAGCTATTCTTTTAGTTTTGACTATGCTAAAGTAGCACGATTATGGCTGCAGTCTTCCTGGGTGATGCAGTTCCCCTTAAGGGACCAAATACTATACTCTAAATAAGGAACTGTAATTTCCCTAAATCACATATTTTCAATACTTTCATAATGAATATTTCATTTAATTTATTAATTTTTTATGCCACTCGACTCCCAGCACTTCTGGGTGGTTTACAAATTGTATCTCTCTTTTGTTAGAGAGAAAATGGATCTGCATTGCACTCCCTCTCCCTCCCCCCCATTGGCGAAAGACACAAAAGCAAATGTTGCTTAACAGCATCCAATTCCTTCAGCTGCACTGGCACCCCTTAGCTGACTTTATTACCCTTAAACATTAGAAGTGGTGCCATTTTTGGTTCTGAATCTAAAAAAAAAAATATATCGCCCCATGGAATACCTTTTTCAGCTTTGGTATGGGTTATCACCAACAAGGAATGTAAAGGCCACGATGAGACAGATCTCCCAAGTAATATTGGATGTTCTATAATTTGCCTACTTGGGATTTATGAAATAGTTCTGCTGTCAAGATAGTTGTGACTGTGAGAACATAAAATTGGACGTGATTTTCCTTTGGCGGTATTACTGCAACACTGCCATATAATTGTGAAATTTGAGGTTGATTTGAAATTTGCTTTATGAGATTGAAATATTACATTTTTTAGAAGATTCACATACCTGAAATTTTCTACAATTCGGAATCTGAAAGACCAGAATGAGTATCTAGGTCAAGGGTCTTCCAACTTGGCCCTTTTATGACTTGTGGACTTCAACTCCCAGAATTCCTCAGCCAGGCATGCTGGCTGAGGAATTTTGGGAGTTGAAGTCCACAAGTCATAAAAGGGCCACGTTTGAAGACCCCTGATCTAGATGAAATGGGCTTGATACTAATCACGAACTATTTCTTATCTCCTGCAAGAAGATCGAGGACTTTAATAGATTATCATTAATCTACCTACTGTTTTTGTACCAGGGAAGGCTTTTCATTGTACTTAATAATTAGATTTCTAGCTTGATTTTCCATTTTTTATTTAATTATTTAATGTGTCAAGAGGGGGAATGTGGTGTCTCACGTGGTTAAGACACTAGTTTGACAATCAGCAGACCTGATTGTTGCCATATGGTGTGATGAGCTCTTATCAGTGCTCCAGCTCCTTCTGACCCAGAAGTTTGAAAGTGGCCATCCATGAGTAGACAGATGGGTACCGGTTTGGTGGGCAACTTAATGGGGACATGAAAGGAGTTCTCAACTGGACACTCCCCAAGCAACAGTGATATCAACGACATGCAAGTGTACTATACTTCTGACATGGAAGTATAGTATAGTGTAATGTGTCAAAAGTACTTTGAACATTGTTTCTGATTATTAAGGCACTAGCTACTCTGCCTTCTTTGACATTAACACCACATCTGATGAACTTACTTTTTTCCAAGTCCACTTGGATGACCTGCTGATCTGACTTTACTCTACATCTTGAACAGATTGGACAACATTTGTTGGAATTGCTTATGAGGATGTTTTTTGATGTCTTCCTTTTTTGTAAATCACATCTATCTTGAGTTTCTTACTTATCATTGCCCTGAATTCATTAAATCTTTTCTGAAGTGCAAGATACCCATGCTATTACATCAGAAGCATGGCTGAACATGGAGGTGTTCAATGTGAATGATTAATGGAAATATTTGTTCATATTATTGGTTTATCAGACATAAAGAGACAACATAGGAAAGCCCTCAAAATGACTATGTTGAGCCTTGTGGAAGGGACCTTCCATTAGTTTCTACATCTCTACAATTTACTACTTTTGGACAGGATGCTTTATTCAGTCAAGTTGACCAATAGCTATTGCTGAGAATGGCAGGCATCTCAGTCTCTTGCCAATGGCCAAATGGGGAAAAATATATCACACAGCTGCATGTATCCATAGAAGAAAGAGATTGAAAGAGAAGCAAGGGAAGATTATAGTCATTTCCAAGTTGCAAGCTATGATTTTGTTCAGAAACTGATTTTCCAAATGCCAGTCATCAGATACTCAAGTCATCAGTTGACCTGGTGCCTTATAATCAAAGATTTCTTTCTTTCTTTCTTTCTTTCTTTCTTTCTTTCTTTCTTTCTTTCTTTCTTTCTTTCTTTCTTTCTTTCTTTTTCTTTCTTTCTTTCTTCCTTTCTTCCTTCCTTCCCTCCCTCCTTCTCTCCCTCCCTTGTTCCTTCCTTGCTTGCTTCCTTCCTTTCTTTACTCCTTCCTTCCCTCCCTCCCTCCCTCCCTCCTTCCTTCCTTCCTTTCTTCCTTCCTTCCTTCCTTTCTTTCTTTCTTTTTGAAGAGAGGGCTGTCTTCAGATTTAGAAGAAGCAAAAATGTTGCTCAACCATTCCCACACTTCTGATTTCCTCTAACTTCTTTGTGTGCATCTGAGTGTGATTGTGTGTGTGTTCATAATGTTCTAAAGCTCTATCTCTTTTATATGCAATGTCTGTAAACTGAAATTAGAAATTACATACAGTACATAAACTACATACACTTATAATGCTGTTGTTTTTCACTGAGATTTGAAATATATAATAATAACATAGATATTAATAGAAGTGGTTTTTGGGGGAAAAGATGTGTTGTACTGATTATCTAAGAGAAATTTTTTTAGCATAATTATCTAACTTTCTTTTTGTATTTTCTAGTAAAATATCCACAGAGTGGACATCCAGTTGTTTTAAAAGCATACATCTGAAAACACCAGGGGCCAGAGTTCCTGAAAAGATCAGATTTATAAGCAAATACAATATTCAGAAGTAACTGACAGATTGGTGAGTCCCTAACGTAGCAATGTCTGATCCCTGCCTTGACTATTCAAGTATATTTGATTTGGTAGAGATCTCAGAGATTGAAAATTGGAGATGCTAAGTGCTCCTCTGAATACTTATGTTAAAAAGTTTGCCTCAGGTGAAGAGATGGATTAATTATAGTTTTTTTTAAAGGGGCCTGCAACATAACGTGAGAGTGATGTGATGTAATTTTAATGATGAAAGATTACTGACGTTGAGAGCCTGGGAAATCAGAAATGTCTCTGAAAAGTGTCTATAGGAAGCCACTCAAACCAATGCCTTTAAGAGAAATAATTGAATGGTTGAAAGAAGAGCCTTATATTATCAGTGGTGTTCATGTATTCTGTATAAACAATAAATGAAACAATCCTATTTCCGGCATGTACAATTGCAATGTGCTGAAGGGTGATTACTGTCTAGAACAGTGGTGGCGAACCTATGGCACGGGTGCCAGAGGCGGCACTCAGAGCCCTCTCTGTGGGCACGCGCACCATTGCCCCAGTCCTAGGCCTTCAGCTGGGTTTTATAAAACCTTTTCGCTTTAGGCCTCCACTGCCGTGTGCAAAAAAAAAAAAAAAGGTTCAATCAGCAATTTCAACTTCTCGCAGGGGAAAAAAAGATGTTGCAAAGTTGGAATTGATTGATTGAACTTTTTAGTCCCACCCAGTCTGCCGTTACCACTGCAGCCACGCCCACCCAATGGGCCACACCCATCCGGCACTCGACGATGCATAAGTGGATTTTGGGTTGCGGTTTGGGCACTCGGTCTCTAAAAGGTTCGCCATCACTGGTCTAGAACATCAAACCTGTTGACTGACAGCTAAGGGTTTCTGTAATAGACTTGACTCCTGGGCATACAGTAAGTTGGCTGCATATGAACCTGCTAGATGACCTCTTTCCAAATATCAGGTTGTTTCTCAGCTGTGTCCTGAAGATCAAGAAGCTACTCACAGAAGAGAAAGAATTCTAGGACAGCCCTCTGCCAATCATATCTATTTTGTATAAGGATATTTCTCTCTCTCTCTCTCTCTCTCTCTCTCTCTCTCTCTCTCTCTCTCTCTCTCTCTCTCTCTCTCTCTCTCTTGCTCACCTCAGGAATATTTTTGATTTCACCAATTACTATCCATGCGAACCAATGTCAACTGTGTGAATTCAGCTTCCAACAGCTATCTTGGGCATAAAACAGAGCTATACAACCTGAATTTTAAGGACAACATGGGAGACCAACATACATCAAGTATTTCTCCTAAACACCTTAAACCAGGGGTGTCAAACTCAATTTCATTGAGGGCCGCATCAGCATTGCAGTTGCCCTCAGGGGGGCAGGGGTGTGTGGCCAGGGTGGGTGTGGCCTACTGGGTGGGCGTGGATGGAGTGGGTGCGGCCTATTGGGTGGGCGTGGCCAGCTCTACATCATTTGCATCAAGGGTGCCTGTGGGGGCCTGGGCAGGAGTGGGACAGATCTGAGGGTCTCTGGCAGAAGGGGGTGGGACCAGGGCAAATGTCAAGGCATGGTCCACTGGAGGAGCCTCACTGTTCCTCTCAGGTCATGGGGGGGGGGGCTTATGGAGCTAAGACTGAATGCCTTTCAGCATAGAGGGCCACCACAAAATTGTACATTGGCTCCCGGCTGGCCTGGGCCAGGGCCAAGGCAGCGGGGGCTGTTCCCTCACTGTTTCCAGGATGGCTTTGCGGGGCACATGAAACCACTTTGCGGGCCGCATCTGTCCCCCGGGCCTTGTGTTTGACATGTCTGCCTTAAATCATGTGTGGCTTATCCTGTGGGACATCCAGAGGGCAGCCTATGGGCAAGAAAAAATATAAAAGGGCTGCTATTTTGTCCTACAAAGACCTCCATTTTGGCTCTTCATTTCAAGTCGTTGCACAGCCACAGCAGTCAATGGTGGAGTCCTAAATGTTTAGACTGGAGATAAGCAATATTAATTTATCTTAATCTGGGCTTTGATGCTACAGGGTGAATTGCACCAAAAAAACATCTTCGATAGATGTACAGTAAAACGTTCATGCTTTGAGGTGCAGCTGGTTTTGCTATTTGTTTTATAAGACGTTTACTAGATTCTGCAAACAGCGTCTGTTTCTGTGTGCTGTTTTCGTTACAGAAGACCGAGACTGAGAGAGACAAAGGAAAAATTAGTTTCCAAGCATCATCGCAGATCCTAGTCCTTCCTTAAAAGGTGACCTCCAGAATGTTGCAAAGAAATTATTTTTGATAAAGTTGCTACACAAAGTGCATATCAAACACTTGCTCTCTTTTTCTGGATAAAGGAAAATTGCAAACACAAGACACATAAAGCTGCTTTGGGAGTGACAGTCATACTAATAGAAGTGACTCTTTTTGGGAGAAATTCTTTTTCTAATGGTTTTTTTTTTTTAAATTGTTATTGCGACATCTCTCAAAGCAACCAACTGTTGTGAAGGAACACTGTGGACTTTAGGAAAATTACGGCTTTTTGTTTTGAAATATTCCAAAGGAAATCTGAGAAAAGACATTTCAGAAGAATGTGGACATGTTTTAAAAGCATACAGCTGATAACAGTAAGTCACTTACATGTTATGAGTTATCTGATTTGAATAGTTTCATATGATCTCATTAGAATGATTCAATCAGTCTGGCTCATTCTTTCAATCTAATCTGATGATTGGAATAGATCTGGGAAATTTCACTGATTTGATTTTCAAAACTGACTTACAAGAAGTCAGTTTGTACTTTGCTGAAACCCTGTCCAAATTATCAGGATATCCAGTCTAATTCAGTTTGATTTCATTGCATCATCTTTTCACTTAAATATAAATTAAGGCCTGCATCTACCCCTTAGATAAGGTAGGAGTGTGATAATTCAATTCTTTTCTCTTTTTTTTTCTTTTTATCAATAGTACTATGAAGACCAGAATAACAGAATAACAGAGTTGGAAGGGATCTTAGAGATCCTCTAGTCTAACCTCTTGCTCAGACAGGAAATCCTATATCACTTCAGACAAATGGTTGTCCAATCTCTTCTTAAAAATTTCCAGTGTTCCAGAGGTGTCCAACTTCTGAAGGCAAGCTCTTCCACTGGTTGATTGTTTTCACTGTCAGGAAATTTCTCCTTAGTTCTAGGTTGCTTCTCTCCTTGATTAGTTTTCATCCATTGCTTCTTCTCCTGCCTTCAGGTGCTTTGGAGAATAGACCATTTGCAATATTATCACAATACTAAAAGGTCATGACCAAAAGCAAAAAGCAAAAGAACTTGCAGATTTGCATCTAATGTGAACATGTTTTATTTAAATATACATACTGCATTTTTTTAAAAAAATGAATTAAAATAATAATTTTATTGAAAAAAATGCAACACAACGCATCACATCATAACAGGGAAGATGAAAATCTGTATGCCTGTTTATCAAGCTCAGAGAGTGCTTGATAAGTTGGAATGAGGTAGCAAGATAAAGGGTTAAGTCTGTGCATGCTACAAAAATGGTTCGGAAGTACTTCAGATATCACATGAGCTCACTCACAGAATCACTTTTTTCTGTCCATTTATGTAGCCTCTCTTTTCCCCCAGTTCCATTTGAGCCTGAAAAAGGTGTTGCTGATTTGAAGAATCTCCTCACAAAAATTCAAGTGGCTCTTATTTTTTTTCTCCAGAATCAAGAACTCCAGCTTGAAGTAGCCTCTTTCTCCTAAAGTTCTTCATTTTAAAATTGTACTATAGTAGTGGAGAGTTCATAAATAGTCCCTCACCAGAAGTGGGAAAAAAAAACACACTTCTGATGAAGTATAAGAAGGTTTAGTCCTACCTCTTCTCCAATAACTTGAATAAGGACTTTGATAAAGTGATGGAATAGATGGCTATCACATCTGCAGATTCCTCAAAATTAAGTGGAATAGCTGATAGTCAGAAATGATATTCAAAACTATTTTGAGAGCTTACAGAAATGGACTTAAAGGAGCTGAATGAAATTAAATGTTCCTCACTTAGAAACAGGAATCTAATGCTCAAATATAGGGTGGGATAGTCAGGTCCATTGTTTTCTAAATGTACTTGTGAACATGATGTTGGAACTATAGCTGATAGCAAACCAAGTAAAAGTCAGCAGTGTGAAACAAGTGTGGAACAGGAAATTTAATATAAAACTCATTCTACAGAACTATAATTTCCTAATAATTGGGAATAATAATTCCAACATTGTTTCAAAACCCCGCCTCAGATATTGGCTGCAGCTTTAGACACCGTACTTTCAGAAATATCCAAGCAAGCTGGAGTAGATTTGGAGAAGAACAAATGTAACCATGGGATTAAAAGCTGATTCATAAGGAAAGTAACTGAAGAGAATATTTAAAATATTAAAATATTCCATCTGAATATTCAATCTGCAGGAGAAACAGTTGGCCTGTAGGAGAACTTCACCAAGAGAGGGACTCAGTGATTTTATGATTCACTCTGATCTTCATTTGAAGGACACTTCCCAAGCTTCTGTTCTACCCTCTAATGAAAGAACATAGATATGTCATTTGCAAAGTAGAGCTCCCAGTTCTCTTTGGCTAACATGTTTATTAAGAGCCCTGGTGATGCAGTGGTTAGAGTGCAGTATTGCAGGCTACTTCTGCTGACTGCTAACTGCCAGTAGTTCAACAGTTCAATTCTCACTGGCTCAAGGTTGACTCAGCCTTCCATCCTTCCGACATCAATAAAATGCGGACCCAGATCGTTGGGGGGGGGGGGAACAGACAGACTCTGTAAACCACCTAGAGAAGGCTGTAAAGCACTGTGAAGCAGTGTATAACTCTAAGTCAGTGGTTCTCAACCTTTTTAATGCCGCGACCCCAACCAGTCGTAAGTCGAGGACTAAACCGGTCATAAGTCGAGGACTAAACCAGTCGTAAGTCGAGGACTAAACCGGTCGTAAGTCAAGGACTACCCAACCGGTCGTAAGTCGAGGACTTTCCCTGCCCGGGAGCACCGTGCATGCATGGTTCCGCCCCCTGCGCCGGCCGAGGTGTAGCTGGCAAGCGGCAGAGACAGAGCAGGCCGCCCACCAGCTGGCCCAGCCCAAGGGAGGTAAGGCACCTGCCGGAAAAGGGGGAAAAAATGGCGGACAAAAAAAATGGCAGACAAAAAAAATGGCGGACAGCCTTGCTTGGCGACCCCCATGAAATGGTCGATCGACCCCAAATGGGGTCCCGACCCACAGGTTGAGAACCACTGCTCTAAGTGCTATTGCTATTGCTATTACAATGGATGCTTATGGAAGGTCTTACAAATGACAATGGTGCTGAGATGTTGTTTGGAACTTTTTTTGTTCCTCAGCTTTAAAAGTCAATAGGAGGTCCTATGAGACCATTCTTGAAAAAGTGTAGAGTAAGTTCAACGTGTTTTAACATGGAAATGCTTTGGGAAACAAACTCCAAATTAAAAAAAAAAGAAAGGAAATAAATTTCCTTTCAACTGTCTTTTGATGGTCCTATAAGGTACCTTTTTTCAACACCATCATTAGTAGGCATTTATACAGGATATTGTGAAAGCCCCACTTTTAACCACTGAGCCAGAAAAACAAAATATTATGAGATTTCAAGGAGGGATATATATTATTATTATTATTATTATTATTATTATTATTATTATTATTATTATTATTATTATTATTATTATTATTATTATTATTATTATTATTATTATTATTATTATTATTGATCATCGCACAGTCAGCCAGATGTTCAGACTGGATTTGGCATTTTGTCTACCTATCGAGTCCTTACCAAGGACCTGGGATAGGCAGATGTGGNTCCAGCAAGCGGGCCTGGCCTAGGGAGGATTTTAAATCGGGTTTATTTTTAAGAAAATTTTAAACAGCACAACTTTAAAATATTTGGTTTTAATTGGTTTTATTTGGTGGGGATTGTAAATACGTTTCTGTTTTTAAATATGTTGTGAGCCGCCCTGAGTCCCGTTGGGAGAAGGGCGGGATATAAATCAAATAAATAATAATAATAATAATTTAAAAAATCCTATAAGGTAGCTTGCTTTGGTTCAATAAAGCATTTTGAACTGATAAAACTAAGAAAACATGATTCATAATTCCATGCTCTGCAATATTAAAAGGCCTTATTTGGGAGAACATCACAATACATTGATTACCCTTGAACATTCGGACAACCAATAACAAAACAGATGAAATCTCAAAAATTTGTCTGATAAATCAGAAGCTTAACTGAATTGTAAGGACCTACAGTTTTAAGAATTTGAAAAAAAAACAAACAAAATGACAATGGATCCCACAGGATTTGATTTTTCATGAGATTGGAATCTTTTTACTTACAAGAAAAAGATCAGAGCTTCAAACATCACAATTCCCTCTTCTTCTTGTTGTTGTTAGTTGCAAAGTTGTGTCCGACCCATCGCGACCCCATGGACAATGTTCCTCCAGGCCTTCCTGTCCTCTACCATCTTCTGGAGTCCATTGAAGCTCATGCCTACTGCTTCAGTGACTCTATCCAGCCACCTCATTCTCTGTCGTCCCCTTCTTCTATTGCCCTCCATCTTTCCCAGCATCAGGCTCTTCTCCAGTGAGTCCTTCCTTCTCATTAGGTGGCCAAAGTACTTGAGTTTCAACTTCAGGATCTGGCCTTCTAAAGAGCAGTCAGGGTTGATCACCTCTAGGACTGACTGGTTTGATCACCTTGCAGTCCAGGGGACTCACAGGAGTCTTCTCCAGCACCATAGTTCAAAGGCCTCAATTCTTTGGCGCTCAGTCTTTCTTATGGTCCAACTTTCACAGCCATACATTGCAACTGGGAAAACCATGGCCTTGACTATACGCACTTTTGTTGTTAGAGTGACCTTAATACAGCTCATGGACCTTCCCTTCAGATGGAAAAAAATGTTTAATGCATCTCAGGCGAGCTAAGAAGAATGAGAAACTGGATCTCGTCTCACATGGCTTTGCGTTAATTCTCTAAATGAGGAAATTGGTACAACTTCATCTTAATGTAATGAAGAGCGGAATAAATAATAAGGAAGAACAGCATCAAGTATTAAATGACTCCTGCCAAGTAGCTACAGATTTAAGATATTTCTGTAACATTCAAAAGGAATATAATTTTTGCAATTCCAAATCCTTTGATCAACTGTGGTTGTTTTTTTTTTTTGCTGATTCAGAGTTTCTATTGCCATCTGCTTCCATGTACAGAAGAGAGATGGAAATGAAGACCCAAGCTCATTTTCTCAATCAGCTTAACAAATTAAAAATTAGACTCCGTGGATGGCAATCATTGAAGGAAATGTATCATACAAAATCAATCTGAAATGGGTTTTCTTTCCCACTTGTTCAATATCAATTGGGAATTAGGATTGTTTGAAGAGAGTGGAATTGGGCAGGCTGGTTAAGATTGGTAATAGAGTTAACTCATTGGCTTGCACAGATCTTGACCTCTCTAAAAACGTGCCTATCTTATTTATGCAATCATTCATGTTCATTAAAAACATAGTAATAAGTGTTATTTTAATAAATATCTAGGTATGTTTATATGCACGTGATTCCTTATGTGCCAGCAAGTAGTTTTTACATTGATAGATTTTCTCCAAGACAATCTGTCTCTAACTTTCTATAACAGAGTCCATTCACCTTGGTGCCTGGTCATCCTCTTCTCTTTCCTACCACCTCTCCCAGAATTCTTTTTTTCCCCCAGAGAGCTAGGTCTCCATATAATGTGTCTGAAGAATGGAACAGAACAGAATAACAGAGTTGGAAGGGAGCTTGGAGGTCACCTAGTCCAATCCCCTGCTTAAGCAGGAAACCCTGTACCATTTCAGACAAATGGTTGTCCAATCTCTTCTTAAAAACTTCCAATGACTCAGCATCCACACCTTCTGAAGGTGACCCATTCCACTGATTATTTGTTCTTACTTCCAGGAAATTTCTTCTTATAATTTGTGTCTGGTCATTTGGGCCTAAAGCGAGAACCTTGGGTTGATTTGGTCACCACAATATAAAAAGATGTTGAGACTCTAGAAAGAGTACATAGAAGAGCAACAACAATGATTAGGGAACTGGAGGCTAAAACATATAAGGAACGCTTGCTGGAATTGGGTATGTCTAGTTTAATGAAGAGAAGGACGAGGGGGGACATGATAGCAGTCTTCCAATATCTCAGGGGCTGCCACAAAGAAGAGGGAGTCAAGTTATTCTCCAAGCACCCAAAGGCAGGACAAGAAGCAATGGATGGAAACTAACCAAGGAGAGAAGCAACCTAGAACTAAGGAGAAACTTCCTGACAGTTAGAACAATTAACCAGTGGAACAACCTGCCTCCAGAAGCTGTGAATGCTCCAGCACTGGAAGTTTTTAAGAAGAGACTGGACAGCCATTTGTCTGAAATGGTATAGGGTTTCCTGCCTGAGCAGGGGGTTGGACTAGATGACTTCCAAGGTCCCTTCCAACATCATCATCATCATCATCATCATCATCATCATCATCATCATCATCATTGTTATTGTTGTTATTGTTATTATTATTATCTTCCACAAAGAACAGGCAAAAATGAACCTGCTTCAGAAAAGACAGGAAAGATTGACTGTAAATGTCTGAACTGGATTAAGTACAGCTGTGTGGGATAACCCTTGAAAAGTGAATTAAAGCCATTGTTTCCTAATTATGCCACCCTTGTCTTTGAAGGATGTTTGGTAGAATTCAGGAATGTCTCATATTTATTTATAACAGATTTTAAAGCAACGTTCCATCAAAACTACCATGAAATGAGATTGAGTAGGAGATTGCATGGTCATTTGTACAACCTAATACAGAGACTGGGGTGGACTTTCCTCTGCTTTCTTTTTTTAACCTTTAAACTACCCGGAAGCTCATAACTGTAGAGTTCTTCCAATATACTGCTTCCCCCCCCACTGTATTTGTCTATGTTAGTGTCCTTGCCTACATTTTGTGAGAGACTGGGAATGAGTTTTGCATGGAGCTCATTTCTAACTAAATACTATCCTACAGGAGATAAGCACCGGGTAATTGAACAGAATCAGCTTTGATCCAACATCCACTGGAAAGTAATAATACAAAATAAAAGTGAATTACCCCATAAGTGTCTGAGTTCCTTTCATGTCGTGTGTTTTAACTCCCTGTAGTTCAGAAAGATGTTCTTGAGTGCGGATCTTGCGTGCAGATGTTCATCCCAGCCTACTCATTCCCAATCTTCTGTTAAGCAGGAAAGCTTGTTGATGAACCCTAAATATATCCGGCTGATCAGAAATTGGATTACGTGTGATTCTGAATTATGGGAAGGTCTGCAATCTGTTCCTATGGTAATTTTCTTGCAATTAATTTTCTGAGTCTTCCAAGTCAAGGTTGGAACGTCTCGAGAAAAAGAAGCTGAGATGATGCAGAAGACTTCGTCCCTAGGTGAGTAGATATGGTTACTTTTCTTCCTCAAAACAACTCTGGGTCATTAGGGGCATAGTGGCCTGCTTGTTGACTGGAAAGTGGGCAGTTCAAGACCCAAGCACCGCATGATGGGGTGAGTTCCTGTCCTTGCCTCAGCTCCTGCCAATCTAGTAGTTAGAAAGCATGCAAATGCAAGTAGGCAAATAGGTACCACTTTGGTGGAAAGGTAACCATGTTCCATGTGCCTTTGGCATATAGTTATGCTGGCCATATGACTGTGGCAGCATCTTAGGACAACACTGACTACCTTGGTTAAATAATGGAGATGAGCAATGCCTTCTAGAGTTGGACATGACTGGACAGGGGAAAACTTTACCTTTAATAGGCCAACATCTGAATCATAGACTACTTCCAAGGAGCCATCTATATATGAACCTCAACTTTTCCTATCCAAGTTGGGCTCTTAATCCATGACAACATAGAAGCGTTCCTGAAAGGCAAACAGGAGTAAGAAAGACAATAATAAACTGAGATAAATGCTCCAAAGCGGTGGGGGAAAAATCCACGCTAGATAAAAATCTACCTTCACCGTTCAGACTTTTTCTGCACGCTTGTTTTGAAAAAGTGAGCCTGTCAAAAGATAAGCCTTTTTGCCTCTTATCCCTTAAAAATAGAAGGTTGAAGTAGAAAGCACCCACAGAACATATTGGAAAATGATTCAGATAAGCTTTGAACAGCCTACTCAAGTATAAGGAGGATCTCAAGTTATCCTTCGTAAGTCGGTGTTTCGACAATAGAGATGCTGGTTTATTCTGCAGCTGTGACAAGAATGGGAAGGCAGTTCTTCATCTCTTGCAGTCCTAATGTAAGAATCTGTTGCCACTGATGTACCGATGCTTAATCTTCATGTATAATTTATTCCTTCCCCATTGCTGTTGCTAAAATGAGTTTTAAGAATTTTTTCCCCAAAAAAATCATTTCAAAAGAAATGTCATTCTGGTTAGATCATTAGTGAATGTCTAAGGTGAAATAAAAACACAGGGTGTCAGGGATGAGGGAATATCTTTAGTTCTTCAATCTCTCCTGTTTTCTTTTCCTGTTCTGCTGACATCCTTATCCTCTTATTTACTCTCTCTCATTTTTATTTAATATTCCAGTCTGAATTCCACTGCGAACATCTGAAAGCCTTTATTGCTGTTCCATGAAATTCATTCAGATGGACACTGGTGGAGGGCTAAAAAGAAGCAGGCATGGGAAACTCTCCATTTCACGGAAGGAAGGAAGGAAGGAAGGAAGGAAGGAAGGAAGGAAGGAAGGAAGGAAGGAAGGTCATTCAACTTCCTAAAACTCAGATATACAGAGAAATGTTTGCTCCTGGGTCCTGTTCCACAATGAGAGGTTTTAACAGAAATTGTGCAGCAATTTTTCTGCAGACTCCAGAATTTTGCACATATGTAAATATTAAAACTAAGGCTGATAAAGAAGAAATACGCCGGCATAACCATGCATAACTTGGCTGTGCTAAACAGAGAAGTTACATTCAGACCTCGTCAGATGGCTATCAAAATAAGATCAGTTTCTCCAGATCAATCGAATTTTCCAATTCCCTCCTCTGTTTTAATATGGTCAAAGGGTAATTTGGAAATGTTTCATTTATAATCTAAAGTTGCTTTAACATAGAGGCTATATTCGCTTTATTCTGAAGAACTGGAAAAAAATTCTTCTCTGCAAATTTCAACATGATTTGATCTAATTTCCCTGAACAGTGTAACTTTAATGTAAGGCACATCTAAATATGTATACTTTGACTAAAATATTTATTAATTCTGTCTTTGAATAGAAGCAGAAATACAATCTGTAAGAGGCATCATCCAAAACGTATAAATAGACATGGAATCTATTGTATAAATGTATGTAATGTATAAATGTAATGTATAAATATGCATGGAATCTATTTGTTATAGTTAATGCAACACTGTAGCCTTGAGCATTTTTTTAGGCTCATGGAAGTTAGAAAAAAAGGGGGGGTCCTATAATAACAGCAAAGCTCAGAGGACTTCTTTTGAATTATTTTCAAAGTATGTATAGCCTTAGTAATTATAGTCCTTTATAGTTTACATTTACTATTGATATAAACAGACTGATTGACATAAACATGAAAGACATCTAGGGCTTTGCACACTGAACAGGCATTTTTGTATTGTTTATTTTGTTTTGTTTTGTTTTGTTTTAAAAAATCTTTAAGCTATCCTATAGTGCCTCTTCTCCTTTGTTACTTGGATACATAAAGGGATATTGAGATTGCAGTGCAAATGTTCACTATGAGTAGAATCATTGAAGTGGGTTCCAGAAGAAATGGAAAAAACGTGAGATACACCCTATTCATCTCATGTTCTTCTGGTCCACACCAGACAGGAAGGAAAATATGGAGAACTGCACTGTGTTTTTGTTTCATTATATTATTTCAAGAAGGCTCAGTTCAAATGGAATGGGACAACTCGATGTAGCCATCTCATCATGGCCAACTCGTCACAGCCAACCCATCACGGCCAACTCATCACAGCCAACTTACCATGGCCATCTCATCATGGCCAACTCATCATGGCCAACTCGTCATGGCCAACTCACCATGGCCAACTTGTCATGACCAACTCGTCATAGCCAACTCACCATGGCCATCTCATCATGGCCAACTTGTAACAGCCAACTTGTCATGGCCAACTCATCATGGCCAACTCATCACAGCCAACTCATCACAGCCAACTCACCATGGCAAACTCATCATGGCCAACTCGTCAAAGCCAACTCACCATGGCCAACCCATCATGGCCAACTCACCATGGCCAACTCATCATGGCCAACTCAACACAACCAACTCATCATGGCCAACTTGTCATGGCCAACTCATCATGGCCAACTCACCATGGCCAACTCATCATGGCCAACTCACCATGGCCAATGCACCATGGCCAACACACCATGGCCAACTCATCACAGCCAACTCATCACAGCCAACTCGTCACGGCCAACTCACTATGGCCAACTTGTCACGGCCAACTTGTCACAGCCAACTCACCACAGTCAACTCACCATGGGACAATTTAACAATTCAATTATTTAAAATAAATTAATTTTATTTTTAATTTTTGTCATTCACATTTCATTCTGTTCCACCTTTTGCATCCTTTTTTTAATGATTCTATTCCACAATTTCTTTGATATTAGTGCAACTCTTGTCCTGTATCAAGTTGTCTGGTGGTGAATTGGCCATGGTTAATTGTCCTGTGGTGAGTTGGCCACAGCAAATTGGTCTTGGCAAGTGGGCTATGGTGAATTAGCCATGGTGAATTGTCATAGACCCCAGTTCAAGACTCAAATTTCAGAAGATGCTTTGTATTCCAGAGTGCTTTGGAGAATAGCCTGACTCCCTCTTCTTTCTGGCAGCCCCTGAGATATTGGAACACTGCTATCACGTCCCCCCTCGTCCTTCTCTTCATTAAACTAGACATACCCATTTCCAGCAACCGTTCCTTATATGTTTTAGCCTCCAGTCCCCTGATCATCTTTGTTGCTCTTCTCTGTACTCTTTCTAGAGTCTCAACATCTTTTTTACATTGTGGTGACCAAAACTGGACAGTGGCGTAGCGTGGGTTGTCAGCACCTGGGGCAAGGCAAGTAATTTGCACCCCCCCTGCAAATTTGCGCCCCCCCCTGCGCCCCCCCCTCCCTCCACAGTGGGTGGCGACCCGGCGGCTCGGCTCGGATTCGCACAGGCAGGGGCAGAGAGCTGCGAGTGCGAGCGCGCCCCCCCAAATGTTGCGCCCGGTGCGGCCGGCCCCCCCTGCACCCCCCACGCTACGCCTCTGAAACTGGATGCAGTATTCCAAGTGTGGCCTTACCAAAGTGTTATAAAGTGGTAGTAACACTTCACGTGATCTTGATTCTATTCTTCTGTTAATGCATCCTAACACTCTGTTGGCTTTTTTGGCAGCTACAGCACACTGCTGGCTCCTATTTAAGTGATTGTCCACTAGGACTCCAAGATCCCTCTCACAGTTACTACTACTGAGCCAGATGCCACCTATTACTGTACCTGTGCATTTGATTTTTCTTGCCTAAGTATTCTGAAACTTTGTTTTGTATCAGTCATGCCTATACAATGTGGTATAATGGTTCAGGATAGGAGTAGACATTTCTTGGGTGGAAGTCTAGTATTAGCTATGGAAAATTCACTAAATGAATTTGGGCTAATTTTCCTCAATCTGACCTACCTCTGAGAATTGCTGTGGGGAAAAGATGAAATACATACTCTTTCAACTTATCTTGTGATCCTGGGAGAAATGCAGGATCTAAATAAATAATATACGAGAGGACTAAAGGCATTAGGACTTTGATGGAGAGAAGCCCAAACTGCCTTCTTTGAAGATTTGGTGACTTTAATAATAACAACAATAACAATAACAATTGCAGATGGGGTGATTCTGGAGAATATTTATTTATTTTTTTACTACTACTTTCATGAAACTGTCAGCAGTTTACAAAGAAAAAAAATGTCCTCTGTATAGCACCATTATATTGATATATAGTATTTGTGATATGCAACTTTAGTAGGACACAATTCTCACACTCATGCATTCTTTGTATTCTGTGTCTCCAAGCCAGGAGGAAGCACTGATTACAATAAGAAGGATTGGGCCCAGTTAGTACTTGGAGAGAAGCCCAGAAAATTCCAGAGTTGTGGTTACACTGGGAAATAAATAAATAAATAAAGGTTCTGAAAGAAGGCCATAGCAAATCACTTGTGTACTAACAATCGGGAAAAATGAGTCACCAGGAAACAAGCTGAGTTTTGGGGGTAATCTTTACTTTTCATGTAACTTCCTTCTACTCCAGCAAACCACCAAAGTACCCGGCTAATGTTCTTTAGTAAAATATTTTGGAGGCGAAAATCAGGCTAATACAATGAAATTTTTATTAGAAAAGCAGTGGAAATGACCACATTTTGAATCTTGGGCATAAAATATTCTGTGCAAAAACAAAGAAAGAGAGATCAGTAGAAATGCGTGCACGATGAGAAGGAAGAGTCTTCTACGCCATCACAACTTCCCTTGAAATAAGTCACAGGAAAACCTGAGAGAAAAAAAAAAACACTTGTGTTAATAACACAGCATTTAACGTACTCCCTGAAATATTAATGCTTTTTATACCATTCTAGTTAATATATGTTCCTAAATAATTGAACAGTCTATAAAAACCTGATATCTAGGACAGAAGCATCAAGGTTGTACTTTTCTATTGGGAAAACAACAACATTGCTTTCATTGGGTCCAGCATGATATAAAGAAGGTTGAAAGGTTGGGCCATTCTCCAATATTATTGTCGCTCTTGCTCGCTTATGTTCAGTTACATTATCTTTCTAAGCATTTCATATAAAAGCTTTTTTTACTGGTACAAAAGTGTTCTATACGTGGAATGCAAGCCTTAAGAACTCCTCTGGGGACAGTTATATGAATACGGTCCTTCACAACTACAGTATATGCAAATATAGTTCTTTAGCTTTGGCCCCAAAGCTGCTGAATAGAGAAGATAGAACAGACATAGAACATAGAACATAAAATGATAAAGTTGGAAGGGACTTTGGTCCAAACCAAAGCAGGAGATCCTACACCATGGATACTTAGTTCTCTTCTTAGTGATGGAGCACTCACAACCTCTGAAGGCAAGCTGTTCCATTGATTGATTGCTCTCACTGTTAGGAGTTTTCTCCTTAGATCTAGGTTGCATCTGTCCTTGGTTAGCTTCCATCCATTGTTTCTTCCCTTGCTTTTTGGTGCTAAGCATAGGCATAGGCAAACTTGGCAAATTTGACGTATGCAAATTTAGGACAGGTATGAATGTGTTGAAAGGTGAGAGAGTGTGCTACTCTTTTTCATAGATTGGCTGCCATGGAGTAGGCGGAATTGCTTGTCATTGAAGTGGCTACTCTCATAAGCATACTGTCAATGTTATGAGAGTAGCCACTTCAATGACAAGTCACAAAACAGTCTTATGTCAGCCCTTCAAGGTAAAGCAGACTAGGAAACCAAAATTATGAACGCTGACACTACTCATGAAATTACAGTAGCAGAGTTCTTGCAAGTCTGATTGTGCCTCTGCCACACCCTTTATCTTCATGAGAACTAGGTGAGCCAATCCTGAGATTTTTTTCTTAGATTAGAAGAGCTATGGTAGCACAGTGGTTAGAAAGCAGCATTGCAGACTAACTCTGTCAACAGCCAACAGTTCATTCCTGAACAGCTCAAGGTTGACTCGGCCTTCCATCCTTCTAAGGTTGGTAAAATAAGGATGCAGATTATCCTAAAGGTGCTTTTTCATGAGGCAACTGGACTTTCTTGTTTTTCTTTGAAGACATTTCACTTCTCATCCAAGAAGCTTCTTTAGCTCTGACTAGATGGTGGAGAATGGAAGGATTTATACTCCTTGCAGACACCTGGTCATTTGCATTCTTTTAGATAGTCATTGAGGCCACCTGGAGGTCTCTCTTTGTTGTCAGGGTCACCTGAGTAGTGTAAATGAGTGTGAAGCCTTCTTGAAACTATTGAAAAGACTGTGTTGTAGACTGGAGATAGATGATGTTGTATGTCTCCCTCTCTGTTGAGAGAGGGCTGTCCAATTTTGACATAGATGCTTCTTTGACCCCTCTTTCAAATCAGTGGTCCTCTCCATCCAAAATGTAGACTTTGTTGTCTTCGAAAGAGTGGCCTTTGTCTTTTAAATGCAGATGGACTGCTGAATCTTGTCCTGATGGGTTTGTTCTCCTATGTTTTGGCATGCATTTATGAAGTGGTTGTTTTGTTTTCCCAATATACAGTACTGCACATGGCTCACTGCATTATACTGCATATAACCACATTGTTCAATTTGTGTCTGGGTGTTTTATCCTTAGGATGGACAAGCTTCTGCCTTAGTGTATTTGTGGGTTTGAAGTGTGCACATATATTGTGTTGGCTGAAAATCCTCCTGAGTTTTTCTGATATCTCTGCAACGTATGGAATGACAATGTTGCTTCATTTATTGTTTTCTTCTTTGTCTGTTATGGAGGAGCTCCAGCTGAGTCTTTTTTGGGGGGATTTGATGAAACACCATCCAGTCAGAGCTGAAGAAGCTTCTTGGATGAGAAGTGAAACATCTTCAAAGGAAAACAAAGTCCAATTGCCTCATGAAAAAGCAACTTTGGGATAACTGTGACCTGGATGAGTGAGAATCTCCATTGACAAGGACCCAGATTGTTTGGGGCAATATGCTGACTCTATAAGCTGCTTAGAGATAGCTGTAAAGCAATATGAAGTGGTATATAAGTCTAAGTGCTATTGCTTTTACCTTTCTGCTTTGGACTCAACGTTCTTTTGTCTGATCATTGTCTTTGTGGTGGGTCTTCCTTTCTACTATTCAAGGATGTTCCTAGAGTCCTTACATTCTACAGCAGAGGGAAAACAAGTCAGGTAGCTCCTTATCATACCCTCTAACCCATGAATCATCCTAGTCCTTGCCCTCTTTCCATTGTTGTTGTTGTTGTTGTTGTTTTGCAAGAGTTTCTGTGGGCTGGTATTGGACTCTACCCCCCCCCCCTTCAAGGCCTATCTTCCAGTGTCAACCTTGTGTTCTACTACAATTGTCCTCCCCTTCATTATCTTTTCTTTCCCGGTATAATAGTGACATGTTTTGACTTACCACCAGGCCTATCTAATCAGTGTTTGTGTCCAAATCTGCAAAACAGTGGGTACCATGCAAGCATATACACATTCAGAACAAGCATGGCTTCAACTGTGATGCTGTACTCCACACAGTCTTGCAGATTCTGTCCCCTTACACAGATATTCTTATGCATCAAAACAAATAAACAAGAACATTGTGGCCCAAAGAAAACTGAAAGGGCAGTTTTATCAAATCATGACATTTTTTGGGGTTCTGTTTTATATCATTAGGTTTAAAGACAGTACAGTTTATGTTGTATTTATTTTTCCCCCACTAAAACATCACTACGGTCCTCTATGGCCTGAAAACATAAAAAGCTAGGTGAGTGCTTGGAATTATCAAAATAGAAGAGAAAATAAATCAGTATTTTAAAAAAGGGGGAAAACTACTTGTATTATTTGGACTCTGAATGTACTTCTGATAACCTTGTCAGAGGAGAATGTTACTCAACTATATTTTTTAAAAAAATCTCTTTCCTAGATGTTGTATCAAGGATGTATGATAGGTATGATGAACATCTCATGTGGCTTATTTATGCTTTCTAGAAGTGTGCCATTTTTTTCTCTCCAGGTTTGAGACATATGGGATAATCAATGATGCAGCAACAATGGATCCAGAGTCTTACCTTCTCTGAATCTTATGTGCTGGAAAGTTACAAGAAAAAGTCTATATTCTCAGGCTTCGTTGGCATGAATAGCAAGAACAATAGAACTTAGACTTATATACCACTTCATGGTGTTTTACAGCATCTCTAAGCAGTTTTACAGTCAATATATTGCCCCCAACAATCTGGGTCCTTATTTTACCAATCTCAGAAGGATGGAGGGCTGAGTCAACTTTAAACCAGTTTAAGATCGAACTCCTGGCAGTGAGCACAGTCAGCCTGCAATACTGCATTCTAACCACTGCCCCACCACATATTCATAGAGCGCTATAAAATTGTTGGAATTTCAGCATCAAGTTTTCTACCACGGTGCTGGAAAGGATGACTTTTTCCATTCACAAGACTATTTCTGAAGACCAAATATTGATGTGAATGGAAGATTCACAATGCTGGCGGAGTCTCTAAAACCCAAAAGGGTACCCTCACAACCAAATTCCCACTTTGAAAATAACAGGTTAATTGCTTTCACCCTGCCAATTTGGAGGCTTGGGAAAAGGTCATTTAAAATACAGACCTTTCCAGGTTGCCAGTGGTTGGATAGAAAAAAATATCATTTAAATGATAAATTGAATTGCATGCAAATGACAAGTGAGCTCATGGCACGTAGAAAACATTCAACTGAGAGTGACCTGTGAACATAAATTACTGGCGTGGTGCATCAGATCTTAGACTTGTAATTTCATCAAGATCAACAAGATGTAATCTTGAAAGCTGTTTGCTTGGTGGGAGGACAAATTAATGTCCTTGTCCTTCCAGGCTGCTCTGTTTTGATGCTCACAAGTCTGTCTCTAAGTAGCAGCAGAGGGCCATTGTAAATAATTAAATAGAAATTTGTTACCCTTTTGTCAAGTGTATTTCTAATGTTGCTTGTCCTCAGCCTTCATTAAGAAATCCCTTGATTAAATTTTAAAGTCTCAGACCATTTGGAGAAGCTAAAGCCCAAAACACAAGCTACACTGTGAATATAATGGCCTTCTGATTTTACCTCCTCCTCTTCCTCCTCCTCCTCCTCCTCCTCCTCTAGAGTAAAGACAAGTATCCCAGGTGTTTAGCATGCATTCCAGGCAGGTCATTAATTTATTCTGCTCTTTTTGATTCTAAAAATTTGAAGATGCTGCCTCTATATGGGAAGGAAGGAAGGAAGGAAGGAAGGAAGGAAGGAAGGAAGGAAGGAAGGAAGGACGGAAGGAAGGAAGGAAGGAAGGAAGGAGCAAAGTTAAATCAGTTCCATTCCATAATTTCCAAACAAATTGTCTTCTTTTTTAATATCTTTGTTTTCATGGTCTAAAATGTGGTATAAAAAGCATGGATAAATTCTAAAGCAGAAAATAGAATGAAAAAGGAGAGATGGAAATTGCCTTTTTCTTGCTTTCTGCATCAAACTGGCATGAATGGTGATCTTGTTTTCCAGCAATGTGCTTCCTAGAAGGCAAACAGATTATATTAGAACTGGATGAATATTCAGGTCTCAAGCCACTTATATGGCATATATCCTAGAGAAAAGGTATATGAAATAAATTGAACAAGAGACAATTTCTCCTCTGTGTTAGTGGAAGCAAAAAAAAGCCTAACAACAACAACAACAGCCACCTACAACCCAGAGCCAAAAATGTTGAGTAACAAGCACCATTAATTGTAATACCAAATTGTTGCAGCAATGAAAATTGATATTAAATGCCTCCTTTAGACTTTGCTTTAATCTTTGTTTATTCAATAATGGAACAGAGGAGGAGGAGGAGGAGGAGGAGGAGGAGGAGGAGGAGGAGACGGTCTTTAATTTGATGCAAGGAAGTCATAGTTTCTAAGACTAACAGCTTCTTCCTCATTGTACTACATTTACACACCCTCAGGAAGTAATTTATGAAATCAGGGGTTTTTTTTGGTAATAGGGGTAATAGAAATTAAAATTTATTCTTTTCTTAAAGGGTTTTTTTCTGTTGATTTCATTTTTAAGACAATGTGATGTGCTGCTATGTAGGGCCTGAGTTACAATCCTTGCTTCACCAGTAAAAGGCTTAGTCAACATTACCAATCTTCTCCAATGAACTTCATTGGAGATACATAGCTTCACTACTCTGAAAAGAAAAGCAATTAAGAATTCTGAAATCTGAAACATCATCCTTGTTGTCCATCATGGCAACTTCCCTAAAGTCTGAGGTCAGAATCAGCTCTCTGAATTGTGACACGGACAAGATTACAAAGACATCAAATGGATGATTCGGAAAAATACACAGGGACAATCAGGGCTCCAACATATTCTTTGTATAATTAAGTCACAATCACACAAATGATTTTATTCATTCCATCGACTTAAGGGCCCCTTCAATCATGGAGGGAGTCCTGTGTGGCTTTCATAGCAGGATTAAAAACAATAGGATACTAAAAATCAAAATGAACTTATGCCTAAAGGACATCTGAGAAAGGACAAAACAAGACTCAAGAACAATAATAAAACATGAGTCCCCAGTAATAACGGAGAGAGAACTATACCCCTTTCTGCAATAGGATCTTCTAGAACAGTGTTTCTCAACCTTGGCAACTTTATGATGTGTGGACTTCAACTCCCAAAATTCTCCAGCTAGCAACACTAGCTGGAGAATTCTGGGAGTTGAAGTCCACACATCGTAAAGTTGCCAAAGTTGAGAAACACTGTTCTAGAAGGTCTATAAAGACTTGTGAAAACAAAGAGTGTTTGGGTCAAATGAACTTTAGGTGAAAATGTTACCGTACAACAGACACAACTGTAGGAACCATCTCTTAAGACCCACCAGATGAACATTGCTTTACATCTGGGACATGAAATCTGACAAATCTTATTAGTCTTATAAGAGAAATGCAGTCCCACAACCACTAATCCTTCATTACTAAATAGATAAATGGATAAATCAATCTTATTAAGAAATGTTTTTAGAACAATTGTCACAATGCTTACTTCAGATCTGTTGAACCTTGTTTTTTCATTTTCATCGGTGTTACATGGAGCCAAGGAAGTGAAGACATTTCCACTCTCCCCAAAGGCCAGGCCTTTATTATTTATTCCTTATTTATTTTTATGATGCTTCTTTAATTAAAAAAGGGGAGGTGCGATGGTTGAGTGGTTAAAAATGCTGAGCTTGTCAGCTGGAGAGCTGACAGCCTTGGTTCGAAATCTAAGCCCCCACAATGGGGTAAGCTCCCGTTACTTGCTCCAGTTCCTGCCCACCTAGTAGTTTGAAAGCTGTTCTGTCCCAGCCTGTGTGAGTCCTTGTTATGCTCACAATGAGAAAACCCTCTTCCAACAAGCAGGCTGGAATCGCAGGAAAAAACCAATCTTCTTTTATTATTCACAGACCTGCGTCAATGTCCAAGGCAAACAAACACAGTTCACAGAAACCCGATCCTCAACACGAACGTTTGCCTTTGGCAACCAGCACCACCAACACCTTCCCTTTTATAATTCAGCCAAGGTGTGACTTCTCCTTTGCCTTTGGAGCCACCCCATTGCATTCCTCTGTCCTACTCGCTTCTCTTGCCTGCGCTTTCGTGCATTCTGGATTTGTCCCAACTGTTCTTCATCACTGTCCAACTCAGGCTCCCAGCACAGCTGTGTCTCAACCTGAGCATGAGTAGAGGGGCCGGGCTCCTCGTCCAACTGCAAGTCTTGGAGCTCCTTAGAGCCTTCCTCTGACTGATGTCACTCCAGGCCCCTCCTCCTCCTCTGATTTCTCAGACTCAGCTGCCGGGTCCACTGGCTGTCGAGGAATCACAACAAAAACATCCAAATGCAAGTAAATTAATAGGTACCACATTGGTGGGAAGATAACGGCATTTTGTATGCGTTGGCATATAGCCATGCTGGCCAATGACCACAGAAATTGTCTTCTGACAACACTGGCTTCTTCAGCCAAGAAACAGAGATGAGGACCATGCCCTAGAGTCACACATGACTAACAGGGAAACCTTTAGCTTTTTTTTTTAACCTTTAATAAAATGAACGATATTGCTGTTAAAAATGTATGAATCCATCCATTCTGATCCCATTTGTTCTCCTCATATTTGCAATCTTACATTCAGTTTCTTGTATGCCTGGTTTTATATAAAAAAAGTACACCATTTGTGCACATTTTCCCCACGTGTATACAGTTATTACACATTTCCTTTATTGGGTTCACTTTTGTACAAAGCTTTCCATCATGCATAATTTTCTCTAACTCCTGTTTATGTGCCGTTTCCCCAGAGTACTTACTGGTGTGCATATTTGCATTACCAGCTCTATTTTAAACTTCTGACAAATATCGTAACTCATATTTCAGCGTGCAAGGATTTTCTCGTTACCGTATTCATTTGGGAACTGTGATAGAAGTAAATTTGCACTCCCCCATCTAATATTTAGCATTTATAGTTGGAGTTAGAGAAAAGAGAATTGTAACAGCTCATATTTCAGCTGGGAGCAATCACTATATTCTGATTGTTCATACTTCAATGAGAATTTATGATATTTACTTTTTAAAAAAAAAATGGTATGTGGTTCTCCAAACAGAAGATGGATATCAGGGGAAGTTATCAATATAAAATGGGCATACTTGTGAAAATGGACTTCCCAAAATTGTCTTGCACTAAAATGGAGTTATTAGAAAAATTAGAACATACAGTAAATACAAATAATTGTACTTTTTGCCAACAGAAAAAACGGTTGAATTTTTTTGTATTTTTTTCCAGAAAGTATTCTTTCTTATTTATTTCTTTGCTTATTTTCTTCTAGCTAAACCATTTCACTTTCTTTTAGCTAGTTTTAAATAGTTATTAGATAGAATATCAATACCAAGAAAAATACTGGAAAAAATAATCAAAAAACAGATCTGTGAAGATCTAGAAACAAAGTTATAACTAATAGCCAGCATAGGTTTGTTAAAAACAGATCATGCCAAACCAATGTTATTTCATTCTTCAACAAAGTGACTGAATTAGCAGATCAGCAAAATGTTGTGGACATAGTATACTTAGACTTCAGCAATGCATTTGACAAAGTAGATCACAACCTACTTCTTGGTAAGCTAGAAAAATGTGGGATAGATAGCATCACCACCAAATGGATTTGTAACTGGCTGACAAACCATACTCAACGAGTAGTCCTTAATGGTACTACATCTGTAAGCAGTGGGGTACCACAAGTTTCTGTATTAGACCCAGTACTCTTCAATATCTTCATAAATGACTTAGATGAGGGAATAGAAGGGGATCTCATCAAATTTGCAGATGACACTAAGCTGGCAGGAATAGCCAACACCCCAGAAGACAAGCTCAGGATCCAAAATGATCATGATGAACTTGAAAAATGGGCCCTATCCAACAAAATGATATTTGAAGTGGAGAAAAGCAAGGTTTTATACCTGGGCAGGAAAAAAACAAAGGTACAAGTACAGATTGGGCAAAACCTGGATCAAAAACAGTAACTGTGAGAAGACCTTGGAGTCCTAATGGGCGATCACTTAAACATGAGTCAGCAGTATGCGGCAGTAGCCAAAAAAAGCTAATACAATCCTTGACTGTATAAACAGAGGCATAGAATCAAAATCACATGAAATATTACTAGCCCTTTATAAAGCCATAGTAAGGCCACATCTGGAATACTGCATCCAGTTTTGATCACCACATTACAAAAAATATGTTGAGACTTTGGAAAAAGTGCAGAGAAGGGGAACTAAGATGATTAAAGGCCTGGAGACTAAAACATATGTAGAACGATTGCAGGATTTGGGAACGGCCAGTCTAGAGAAAAGAAGGACTGGGGGGGGGGGAGGATATGATAGCAGTATTCCAGTATTTGAAGGGCTGCCACAAAGAGGAGGAGGTCGGTTTATTTTCCAAAGCACCAGGAGGCAAGACAAGAAACAATGGATGAAAACTGATCAAGAAGAGAAGCAACCTGGAATTAAGGAGAAACTTCATAACAGTGAGGACAGTTAGCCAGTGGGACAGCTTGCCTTCAGACATTGTGGATGCTTCATCACTCAAGGTTTTTAAGAAGAGACTGGACAGCCACTCGTCTGAAATGATATAGGGACTCCAAGATCCCTTCAAGCTCTATTCTGATTGATTAAGTAAAATTTTGGGTATGATAGTGACGTATTAGTATTGTTTAAATAAAAAATATTTTTTTAATTTCCCCATTCCTATCAATTCTAACTTTAAAAAAAAACCACACTGAATGCATTGCTGAACAAATAAAATAACGGACTGCTTGTTTAAGATAGCAGTTATGGCTTGGTCTTAATTCTGGATTTCTATTCTCAGTTAATGTACTATACATTCTCATATTTTAAGAAAAGCATACTCTTCCCAGAAGAACCTTAAGTGTTTCTGCTGAACTGATTTGCTTGCATTAATTTTTAATACAACAAAATTTCAAGTTACTTGGCAGTTCCCACTACAAAAGATGCTATCAAATACCCCACAAAAATAAGCAAGATACTGAGTCACAGGACTGACGTGAAACCCTACCTAAGTGTACAGACCACTAAAAACAACAGAAACATCAGCACATATTCTGAGATTATTCTGAGCTGCTCCCTCAATAGAGATTTTAAAAGAGAGTACGGATATGATGCTTACCAACTTTCCATCTTCTACACTTTCTGCTCAACACCAAAACATTTTTTTTAAAATTTGTTTCCACAGCTTTCTGTTTCAGCTCCTGTCATTCTGACTGCACCTTAATTCATTGCATCACATAATAAGTCTTTTGTTTGCATTAGCCACTCAGGTCATAAGCCTTAATCAGTGAATTAATCAACAGGGCTATTAGTTGATTGGACAAAGGAAGCCAATTTTAACAGGTGAGGACAATTTCTAATGGCCTTGTTAAAAAAAAAAAAAGACAGCGACAACTACTTCGACAAAGGGAGAATGAATGAAATTGTAATACAAACCCTTTATCCAGAATGTATATTCATCTGTGTCTGGTTATAATCACATTTGTACCCTCGGAAGGAACACAGGCTAATGTGGTATTTTAAAATATCTAATCAACCATTGTGTACGATGTTAGATCACATTGGGCATTTGGTGGCTTAGAGCTAAAAATATTTGGTTAGCAGGGGTGTCTAGATTTCAATTTGATTAGAAAGTGGATATGATATATGTTACAATATTAGAAGCTTCTAATAATATATTAGCATATATTAACTTTATGATTCATCTACATTTCTTTACTTGTACCTGCATGGTATACAGGAAAGCAGAATGTAAGGGAAAGAAAGAAAGAAAGAAAGAAAGAAAGAAAGAAAGAAAGAAAGAAAGAAAGAAAGAAAGAAAGAAGGAAGGAAGGAAGGAAGGAAGGAAGGAAGGAAGGAAGGAAGGAAGGAAGGAAGGAAGGAAAGCTATTACCTGAGTAAACACAAGAAATTGATCCTGGTAAAACTCTGGGCCCAGTTTTCTAAATTTACTATAGAGTTGAGATTTAATCATGAAGACTGCATTTATCTCTAAAAGGATATGCTAGAGATATGTGCAGAGCAGTCTTCTATAGCTACTACATATATATTATGCCAGTCTGCCCAGGCATTAGCCTAAGGCCATAGAAAAACACAAATGTTATATATTGTCATCTAAGATATTGCTTTACATTAGGAGAGACTAAAATGTGGTGAAGTTTGGTAGATTATTTATTTATTTTGCATTTATTTACTCATCATGTTTCTACTGTGTCCATCTCACCTAAGTGACTCTGAGAGGGTCCCATAAAAATCATAGCATAGCATAAAAGCGTAAAGAAGAACAAAGTCAAAAACAACATTACAAAAGGTAGGGTTACCGTTAAAGTTAACAAGGTGGAGACAAACACCTTCCTAACACCAGCCATTTCCAAGATCACATATCACTCTGTGACCCACATATCAATTGGCAGGACCAGGTCTTAACACAGACTTTCCTGAAGGCCAGAAGAATCGGCCTTCCAAATCTTTGGTTCTCTTGTACAGTATCTTATTTATTTATTTTTCCCCTCTCTAGAAAGACTGGGGAATTTTTGCCTGGTTAGCTATCCTTGCTCTGTGCTGATGCATGCATCGTCTATTTGTTCTTATAGGCAATTTATTAATATCCAAAAATGAAAGGTAGGGCTGTATGATAGCAGTCGTCCAATATTTAAAGGGCTGCCTCAAAGAAGAGGGGGTCAACCTGTTCTCCATAACACGAGAAGACAGAATAAGAAGCAAGGAATGGAACTTTCATGGGGAAGGAGAGAACCAACCTAGAAATAAGGAGACATTTCCTGACAGTTCGAACAATTAATCAGTGGAATGATTTTCCTTTAGACATTATGGGTGCTCCATCACTGGAGGTTTTTAAGAAGAGATTGGGCAATCATTTGCCTGAAATATTATAGAGTTTACTGCTTGAGCAGGAAGTTGGACTAAAACAGGGGTCCCCAACCCCCAGTCTGTGGACTGGTACCAGTCCACAGCATGCCAGCAACCAGTCCACACAAACAAGCAAAGTCCCATCCAGGCACCACACAAAACCACACACCCTCCAGTCCATGGAAAAACGTCTCTCCATGTAACTGGTCCCTGGTGCCCAAAAGGTTGGGGACCTCTGGACTAGAAGACTTCAAAGGATCCTTCCAACTCTGTTATTCTGTTATACCTTTGTTTCAGTTCTTTAAAAGTAAGTGTACTGTTATGCTGAAAAATGGAAAATGTAAAGGAAATCGAAGACAGCTTATTGGGGAAGAGTAGAAAAGTTGTGTTACCTTGTTAATGCAGATGACATTGGGACCTGTCTAGACTTACAATAGCAGCAAGCCCTGCATTTGCACACTCCACCATGTGCTTCATAGGTTACAAAGCCTACAAAGACTTGTCCTTTTTTTAAATATTTTAGTAAGCTTACCACGGTTTTGACATATGGCTTTCTATTGAGAAAAAAGATACACACAAATCAATATTGTATGTATTAAATCTATTATGTCATTGAATGCTGAATCAGCTGCAGACTCTGCCAAAATAAACCAAATATATTTGATTTTAACTGTTCTTTGTAAAGGTATCAATTTTTATCTTTGAGTGGATCAAGTAGGATTCTGCTAGAATTCTACTCCCGTTTCAATATTAAAACTTTCCTATTCTCTGGAAAGTTAGCAATTCTTCGTTAAGCCAATTAGATTTCAAAATGGAGGTGGACCAGTGCAAATATTTTTACATAACATTGAAGAATAACTGGAACTCTATTAATAGAACATATAGTAGCAGAAACTTGAAAGCCTCCCTTTTATAACTAAGAAAGCTAAGGTGGAATCAGTTTAAATTTGTTCCTAATGTTTTCTTCTTGTTCTAGGCTTAAATCATGCTTTTTGTAACTGCTTTCAACTAATTTTTCCAAGGTCTTCTCCACGGTTCCTTACAAAATCTGTATTTATTGGGTAAGCCTGATCTGATATCAAAACTGAAATATCAGAATCTTGAGATGGAAGGGTAAACTGTGTAATTTCAGTCTATGGCAGTTTTAAATTACTTTGTATGCAAAGATATAAAGTTGAAGGATTGGATGACAACCTCATTGAGCAAATGGGGTAGAGACTGGTGATCTTTTGAAGTTTATATTTGTTAGGTTTCTCCTTTCCTGGAAAAATTCTCATCTGATGAGCCAAAGATTTTACAAAATCAAATTTAGGAATAATTTTCTTGCAACTTCAAAAAAACATAACTGGGAAAACGCTTGGAAAAATGAACTTGTAGAACCCAAAGTCTAAAAAGAGCCATCATTTGAAATTGAGAATATCCCCAAATTGAAACAGAGACCTTTCAGGTCCACAAATTCTCCTACCACGTATAAATAATGTTTAATCAAGTTAGTAGAGGGTAAATATCTCCTGCATATTTCATTACAGATCTCCCTAATTTTTATTTTTTAAATGCCATGGTTCAGGTGGAAAATGTATTAATTGTGCTAGTCTGGTTAAGGGTATTATAGCAAATAAATTCACACAACTTATTTCATAGCCTTCCATCAAGTTCCATGAATCAATGGTTTAAAATAAGAACCTAAAACCACCAGCTATTTAAAATGCAGCATGCTAAAACAGCAGATTCAAAACTGAAAACAGAATTTAAAATCAGAAGAAAATGGCAGTTAAAATATGTCTGCTGTCATATTTCTACATAGCTGTATGTCTTCCTTTCACTTATTATTATAGTTTGCAGCCCTTAACTCTTAGTGTTATCTCACTCTTCCTGGAGGCTTCCAAACCCACAGTGTTTCTTTTTCTAAATGCGTATTAGTGGCCCACTTTCTTTTCTATTTAGCTTCATTTGATTTTTAATCATTAGCATAGAGTTTGATAATTTGAGGTCAAAGTGGCAAAATATGAGCCTATCATAGTGAACAATAGTAGTATAAAAGGATGCTGTTGTGCACAATAGGGTACTAATTCTTACTTTCAGCTAAATGATAGATCAAATCCTGCATCCATTTTAAGGGCTCAGAAAAGTTTAAAACTAAATGAAAACTCAGCAGTTTCTTTAAGGAAGCGATTCGGAATGTCAGATGATCAGAGAAGATTTTTTTCTGTATGCAAGATAAATATTTCTTGATATAAGTGGATGACATTTTTTCTTCTCTCTTCGCAGAAATATCCAAGGCTTGTGTTCCCTAATCTACAGAAATTGTGATACATAAAACTGGAGGCCCCAAATTGGCAAATGATACTCTAGGCTGGTCTGATCTGGTTTAGACAAGTCAGGTCTAAAGAAGTCAAGTTAAAGACCTAGGCAACACAAAAATATAATATAACACATATGTTAACGAGAACAGTAATTCTGCCTAGTCTGCTGCTAGCAAAGCACGAATTCTACAGAGTACAGTTACAAACTTAGCAATGGCGAGAGTTATTTTAGGATCTTCATGCCTCCAACAGAAGCTGTCTATCCAGGAAATGAGCTGAAAAGAGGTGAATTTAAATAACTCAAACATCTTAATGAATTGCAGGTAATGAAGACAGGAAATACTCGGAACAAAAAGAAACGGTGCTGATTTTTTTTCTTTCTTTCTTTTTTTTAAAAAAGCTGTAACTTCACTTAACCATTTTAAGGGCACCGGTAATACTTGATTCAAATTGATTCCTTTCAGTTAAGCTTTGAAAAGCAGTAACGCAAGTTCTTTTAAGGGTGGAAATATAATGTTCTGCAATCAAGTATATATAATATCTCCAGAAATGATGCAAAGGAAAGAAAAATAAGAGACATTATTTTTTCAGATCCATATATTTCTATAAACATTTGCAGAGGGAAATATACAATTGAAATAGCTTGGAAGAATAGGATTCCAGAAAAATAACTTAACACTAGAAATGTCATAAAGATGGGAGGTTAAAAGGTCCACCTTGATATTTTTGACACTCCTGCTAGCTATGCCCCTGCTTGCCGCTGAAATTCCATTTTAACTAGTCAGTTCATGGCCAGTATGTTTTTATTTTCTATCAGTGCACCTTATAAGTTTGACCCTTTTCAGCTGGGCCAAGTCTTTATAGATGGAAAGCCTCCAAGATTCTCAGTCACAAAATTCCTCACTCTTTGTAGACCAAGTTTCCCTTGCAGTTGCAATGTATGGTTGTGAAAGTTGGACAATAAGAAAGGCTGAGCGCCAAAGAATTGAGGCCTTTGAACTCTGGTGCTGGAGAAGACTCCTGTGAGTCCCCTGGACTGCAAGGCAATCAAACCAATCAGTCCTAGAGGAGATCAACCCCGACTGCTCTTTAGAAGGCCAGATCCTGAAGTTGAAACTCAAGTACTTTGGCCACCTAATGAGAAGGAAGGACTCACTGGAGAAGAACCTAATGCTGGGAAAGATGGAGGGCAATAGAAGAAAGAGACGACAGAGAATGAGGTGGCTGGATGGAGTCACTGAGCTTAAATGGACTCCATAAGATGGTAGAGGACAGGAAGGCCTGGAGGAACATTGTCCATGGGGTCGCAATGGGTCAGACATGACTTTGCAACTAAAAAAACAACAAAAATGATGAATACAAATATGGAAACCACCCTGGAAATTAATCTCATTGTTTCGTTGGCATTAAGGTTGGGAAATAAAATAGCCCTTTATCACTTGTAAGCATTAAAATTATTTCTGTATTGCCCATAAATCCCAAACTTTGCAGGACCACAGCTATCTACTAGTGACCCTGAGAAGAACAATGCAAAAAGCAAACAAAAGCAGATTGTGTCTCTATGTGTAGGGGAATGTAGTCTGGATTCTCCAGAGGGAGGGGCTTCATTCCATAGGACCAAGACACACAAAAGTTCAGATAGTTTGTTTGGGAGGAAGAGTTAAGATGGCTCCTCCCTTGAAGCTTCCAGAATAAATATTTAATGATAGCACTTAGCAACAGCACTTAGACTTATATGCCGCTTCTTAGTGCTTTACAGCCCTCTCTAAGTGGTTTACTGAGTTACCATATTGGCCCTCCAACAATCGAGGTCCTCATTTTACCAACCTCGGAAGGATGGAAGGCGGAGTCAACCTTGAACCAGTGAGAATCGAACTGCTGGCAGTCGGCAGAGTTAGCCTGCAATACTGCATTTTAAGCACTAACGCCACTACGGCTCAGTGATACAAGTAGTTGCTTTAGTTTGGCAAGGTTTCTATTTATGGGTGAGGAATGATAAAGGGAAAGTGCTTAGAAGTAACTCTGCGTGTCTTGGGTTTGGGAACCTAACAATATAATGGATTATTTATGATTAAATTTATTAAGTTTTATATAAGGAACATATAAGGAACGGTTGCTGGAATTGGATATGTCTAGTCTAAGGAAGAGAAGGACGAGGGGTGACATGACAGCAGTGTTCCAATATCTCGGGGGTTGCCCCAAAGAAGAGGGAGTCAACCTATTCTCCAAAGCACCTGAAGGCAGGACAAGAAGCAACGGATGGAAACTAACCAAAGAGAGAAGCAACCTAGAACTGAGGAGGAATTTCCTGACAGTTAGAACAATTAACCAGTGGAACAACCTGCCTCCAGAAGCGGTGAATGCTCCAACACTGGAAGTTTTTAAGAAGAGACTGGACAGCCATTTGTCCGAAATGGTATAGGGTTTCCTGCCAGAGCAGGGGGTTGGATTAGAAGACCTCCAAGGTCCCTTCCAACTCTATTATTATTATTATTATTATTATTATTATTATTATTATTATTATTATTATTATTATTATTATTATTATTATTATTATTGTTGTTGTTGTTGTTGTTGTTGTTGTTGTTGTTGTTGTTCTGGTTGTTGTTGTTCTGGTTGTTGATGACAGTGGACATTGTGACCAAATAGGTAATTGTTCCTCACATACCTTTTTCCCCCTCTAGCAAAAAAAAGTAGTAATATACAATAATCTCACTCAATTGCTTTCTCTCCGTCTGTATGCATGTGAGCAAGTATGTTTATTCTTGCTCACCGAAATATGAGCATTTTGTGGGGCTGACCCTCAAAGTTCTGGTTACCAAGGCTACAAATTATAGGCATCTTTCCCCCCACCACCATAGAAACAAGACTGCCACTAACACAAATTGCCTATAATTTTCCTATTCCCATAATTCATCATTTAGACTCCTGAGGCTGTGGTGGGATGAGTTACAAAATTTTTGATTTATATACTCTTAGAGGGAAAAAAAAAGACTCAGACCTTGAATGAAGTATGCTTGTTATCATCAGAACTGAAAAACTAAACTAAAATCTATGACCCAGGGCAGGAATTCACCACAATGCTCAAATTCAAATGATCCACTCAACAATGTGCATTAAAGAGCTCCAGATTATTGTGATTGTCTTTTAATAAACCCTTGTTGTGTGAATGTCATTATTGCCTCTTTTCAGATATTCTGAGATTAATGGTCAGTGACTAACCATGATGAGAGCTAGAGCAGAGATTTGTAACACTAGAAAGAGCTTAGGAAAACAGTGCTAATTGCGCTCACTCATCCTCCAAAGTTTGTAGAGGGAAAGACTGCAATTGACACCAGTGTCATTAGAAACAACAACTGGCAGTGTAATCAAGGTGGAAGCCTGTTCTGATCTCTTTTGTTCTCTTACTTGAGTCCAAGCTACTCAAACTCCATGGTCCAGGAAAGGACAGACATGCATTAAGATGGAGAACTGACCTTGGAGAAGAAAGAAATAAAGCACTAAGGAAATATTTATGGACCTTCAACTCCCAGAATTCCTCAGCCAGGCACGCTGACTGAGGAATTCTGGGAGTTGAAGTCCACAAGTCATAAAAGGGCCAAGTTTGAAGACCCCTGGTCTAACAGCATTATATCCTATGGAGATTGCTTTCCATGACTTAGTCTCTGCCCGGAGAGAGATTGAATCCTACATATGCTAACAAAAATGCCACTTTCATTGCTTCACACATAATAGATTGCTTAACTGACTTGTTATTTAATATTAGTCCACCCTTATGAAATGCTCTTTTGCAACAAACATTTCTGAAAGAACAAAAACACATGTTTTGTTTGTTCTGTTTTTAAATATAGAATGTCAAAGCAAATCGTCCTAACCTACTGAAAATTATAGTATGGCTCTCTGTATACATGGCTTGGAAGAAAAGGACAGAAACCGGTATGAGTTAATCAGGTTGAAATTGTGTCAGATGTTTCTGATAGAAATAATTTGCTATCTTTCATGAGATGAATGAGTGTTAAAGGAGCTGTTTGTATCAATTAATATTTGCATGACTGCTTAAGCTTTTCTCTTCTACTTTAATTGTTAATAAATTATCTTGAAATAGGGCTGCTTTTGTTATGTGAACTTTCTGATAATGTTGGCAGTTCCTTGGGGCATGGTGTGGCATGGTGTGGCCCTGAAATAGTGATATGCAAGTAGACTTCATGGAAGATTTTTGGAATTACTATATTAAGATACAGATTCTCTTTTATTAGCTTTGATTCTGATGTTGGCTTAGCATGTATTTCTCCAAAGTA
>NW_015386407.1:1006999-1065199 GCF_001527695.2 Protobothrops mucrosquamatus
TCTCTCTCTCTCTCTCTCTCTCTCTCTCTCTCTCTCTCTCTCTCTCTCTCTCTCTCTCTCTCTCTCTCTCTCTCTCTCTCTCTCTCTCTCTCTCTCTCTCTCATATTAATCTATTATATTTGTGTCCTCAATGCTTGCAGGAACATCTATACAGCATATAAGTTTAAACCATAGAGTATATGATTCCTATGAGTTCTCGCTCCGTTTCAGAAGTGCACTATGTATGTCCTTTCAACAGCACCTGACTTATTTTTAGCAACTGAGTCAGTCACAGTTTCCAAGAACCCTCCTCTCTGCAGAGCAGAGCGCTCACAGGCTTTGTTACTCTTAGCTTGCATCATTCCATTTCAAAGGGTAAACATAAGCAGGAAGAGCTGCATTTTCAATTGTTCTCCTCCGGCTGGTATGTTCTGTTTTCTCCAAGTCAGCTTATATACATCCCTCAAGGAGCAAGAAGCATTCTGTAATCCCCTAAGAAGGGAAACAATATGAATTACCTATGCCCGTTTTTTGTTTTGTTATTTTAATTAATTGTGGTTCACCTAAGACACAGGTGATCGTAGACTGCACACACAGAGACACATACTGCTTCTTCACTGTGTAGGGACAGGCTTTCTTTCCAGATCAAACCTGATGAGTGAAGTATATTATTTATACTCTGCAAAGGCTAACTAAAAGTCCCAAGCATTTGTGTAGTATTTCTATAGCAAGAGCCGTGGTGGCACAGTGGTAAGAATGGAGTACTGCAGGCTAATTCTGCTGACTGCTGGCTGCCAGCAGTTCAGCAGTTTGATTCTCATCAGCTGAAGGTTGATTCAGCCTTCTGTCCTTCCGAGGTCAGTAAAATGAGGACCCAGATTGTTGGGGGCAAGATGCTGACTCTGTAAACCGCTTAGAGAGGGCTGTAAAGCACTGTGAAGCTGTATATGTCTACAATATAAGTGACTCAGCCTTCCATCCTTCCGAGGTCGGTAAAATGAGGACCCAGATTGTTGGGGCCAATATGTTGACTCTGTAAACTGCTTAGAGAGGGCTGTAAAGCACTGTGAAGCAGTATATAAATCTAAGTGCTTTTGCTATTGCTATCTGTTGGGAGATAAACTTTATTGTATTTTCATTTTAGGGAAGTATGTATAGGGTTACAAGAGTTCTTGACTTACATCCATTTGTTTAGCAACCATTCAAAGTTATACTGAAAAAAGGGGACTTACAACTGGTCCTCCTATTTAAAACCATTGCATCATCCCCATGGTAAAACATGACCAAAATTTGGGCACTTGGCAACTGGCTTTACAATGGTTGTGGCGTTCTGGGTTCATGTGATCACAATTTGCACATCTTCCCAACAGGCTTCTCACAAGCAAAGTCAACCGTGTGTGTGTGTGTGTGTGTGTGTGTGTGTGTGTGTGTGAGAGAGAGAGAGAGAGAGAGAGAGAGAGACAGAGACAGAGACAGAGACAGAGACAGAGATGGATTTGCTTAAGGACTACACCAGGCATGTCAAACTCGTGATGTATCGCAACTTTTCCACCCTGGCTGGCAGTGGGGTGGGCGCGGTTTTGGTGTGATGCATCCGACCCATGGGCTGGCAGTTTGACATGCCTGGACTACACGATTCACTTAAGAACTGCAGTGATTTGCTTAATAAAATCTGGCATAACTTAGTTAACAACCACTTGCTTAGCAATAGGAATTCAGGTCCCAATTGTAAATTGTAAGTGGAGGACTGCCTGTACCATTTGCAGAACTGTTCTGCAATGATCAAAAGGCTTCTTGTGTGTTGTTTCATTAACTTTCAACAACGTAAGGCTGAACAAAAGGTCTATCTAGTCAAGCATTCTGTTCCTTGGTGGCCAACTAGATGCTTATGGGAACTCCCCCCCACCCAAAAAAAAAAAGCAGTAGTGGAATTCATGTCCCCCCAGTGACTAGTATTAAGAGGCACACAGCCTTTGATGGAGAACATTATGTACAGCAATTGGGATATCAGGCCAGTTATAGCTTTATCCTCCATTGATTTGTCTAATCCTCTTTTAAAGTCATCCAAGTTGGTGACCGTAACTAAATCGTGTAGCAGCAAATCCCACCGTTAAAACTATGCATTGTGGAAATGTGTTCTTTTCTGAATCTCCTGCTACACAGCTTTATTAAGTGACCCCGGGCTCTGTATTCAAGAAAAGTTCTCTTCCCTTTACACTTTCCTTCCTATAAGCAGTAATTGTACACATCACTTGTACACTCCATATCTTGCCTTTTCCCCCCCCCCCCCCCCCAAAAAAAAACCCCTCTAACATTTGCATCAGGTGTTCATAGGGGAAATACTTCCCTGCTGTATTATTTCGGTCGCCGTTTTCTATAAGGATAATTCATAAATCTGCTCCCCATTTTTTATCCTCTTTGAAAGCAGCTCATTGGAAATGAGAAATTCATTAGAAAATCAATGCCCGATCATCTCCCTTTTCCTCTGCTAACTTGTTCTCCTTGCTGTTCTTGTTGTTGTTGCAATTAAGCAACTGGCGAGCCTTAATTCTTAGCCAACTCTAAGTTGCACGTGTCTCAGTGACCTTCTCAAGATTTCTGGCTTCTGACTAGTTATGGGAGCAGAAAACTTGTGAGTTTTTCAGCAGAATTGCCAGGCTGGACATACTCTAAAAGAGTCAGCGTACGTCTAAAACTAAACACAATTTCTTATTCATTCAAGATCCTCATAGAACTCTTATTAACCAGGCTTATTAAAAACAAAGTTGACACGGTTATAAGAACTCCTCCTGCTGAACTATTTCCCATCTACTACTATGGGAGTAGCTCCAGATCCCATTAATGGAAGTATTCTGTTTAGTTTTTTTTTTTACTGCCTTTCTGTAGGTATCTTTCCTGATACCAAAGAGGTTTGCAGGATGGTCTTTATAAAGCTATCTCCCAGTGTTAAAACTGAACTAGTCTTCTTGCCTTCTTCCACTAAATGCAGTTGAGAGTTGTTGCTCCTCAATATTATGTCAGAGTACTTTAAAAATTGTGGTGTCTCTTACTGATGTTGCTTTTCCCTCTTTTCTTTCATGGAGACCAAGTTGTTGAAGAAGATTCCCAAACATGCTTCCTATTCCTTTTCTGCTGTCCTCTGTCTCTGTCTCTGTCCCCCCCCCCTCTCTCTCTTTCTCTGTATGTGTCTATGTATGTGTTTGTGCATGTGTGTGTGTATGAGACAGAGAGAGAGGGGAAGGAAGGAAGGGAGGGAGGGAGGGAGGGAGGGAGGGAGGGAGGGAGGAAAGGAGGGAGGGAGGAAGGAAGGGAGGGAGAGAGGGGTTAGAAAAGTTAGATTTCAAACTGAATAAGGATAAAGGAAATATTACAGAGATCCTCTGTACGAGTGACAGATGATGGAATTAGCAGCTTGAATATAAGGCTGTCTATTGAGCTGGCCATTGAAATGATTAAGTTTTTCTCTTGGGTGCTGTTTCTATCATTACTGACATATTGGTATTTAGGGCAGACATAAAGCCAGGAGCTGAACATTTTGAAAGACTACTACTACTACTACTACTACTACTACTACTACTACTACTACTACTACTACTACTACTACTACTACTACTACTACTACTACTACTACTACTACTACTACTACTTCTTCTTCTTCTTCTTCTTCTTCTTCTTCTTCTTCTTCTTCTTCTTCTTCTTCTTCTTCTTCTTCTTCTTCTTCTTCTTCTTCTTCTTCTTCTTCTTCTTCTTCTTCTTCTTCTTCTTCTTCTTCTTCTTCTTTTTTAAACGAAGCCAAGGGTGGCTTTATCCCAGAAATCTGACCCTAATCTTTACCAGCTTGCAAACCAAACTTTTTTTAAAAAATATTTTTTGATACGACTCTATCAGAAACTGCACCATAATGTGGCAAATTGTTTCTGAAGCAGATCTCTATTGCTTGAGAAAATGCAGAGAATGTGAAGACAAAGAGCAAAAAAAAAAAAGGGGGGGGAGGGAAGGAGGTCTCAGATTGTCCCTTACAATCTTGAAGTTGGAGAAGACACTTCGGCTGATAGCCTTTTAATCAATTACAAGGAAGGAATTGCCCATAAACCTTGAGCGTAGACTTCCAGCCTTTTTGTTTCAGAAAGCTCAAGCCTTGCTTTCTTTCATTTAACTGGTCAAAGTGAAAATTGCTGAGATAAACTCCAGCAGGAAATATCAGTCCGAGCAGCACTTCAGTTTAAGCATGCTCTGGTGTTAATGGGCAGAAAAGAAATATAGCCATGGAGAGAACTGGAAAGGGAGTTTTGTTTAATGAACTTAGACACAAGAGAACTAATATCCTTGTTATCAGTGACCCCAAGCATTGGAAGTCCAATTGCTCCCATGCAGAGGCCAGCTGTAATGTGAACCCCGGCATTAAATATTAAAATACAAACTTTTGTGTATTGTTCATTGTTCACATAATGGAAGTGTCATAATCCTCTACGCTATGCTTTTTGATTTTTTTTTCCTTTTTAAAGGAAGACAAAATAACTTGCCACATAGCACTAGGACACAAAAGGAGTAGACATAACTAACATTCCTTTAATTCATTTTTTTTAAAAAAAATATTGTTTTATCATAGAAAATAAAATACAAAACAGTGGAACAAACAGACAAACAAAATGAAAAAGAAAAGAAAAGCATACGTTCAACCTTAACAACAACAAAAAAATAGTGTACAAAAAAAAAGAGAGGAAAAAGTGGTCAGTTAAATTTAACATTTAACATGAAGGATCCACCCTGGCTGGGTGCTGAAAGAAAATAAAAAGCTTTTTTTTTTTCTTTTTAAAGGAAGACAAAATAACTTGCCACATAGCACTAGGACACAAAAGGAGTAGACATAACTAGTGTTCCTTTAATTCTTTTTTTTTTAAAAAAATATTGCTTTATCATAGAAAATAAAATATAAAACAGTAGAACAAACAGACAAACAAAATAAAAAAAAAGAAAAGCATAGGTTCAACCTTAACAACAAAAAAGAAAAAAATAGTGTACAAAAAAAAAAAGAGGAAAAAGTGGTCAGTTAAATTTAACATTTAACACGAAGGATCCACCCTGGCTGGGTGCTGAAAGAAAATAAAAAGCAATAAATTATCCCCCCTTTTGTACACACACACACACACACACACACATGCCTGCACACACACACACATATGTATGTATTATCTATGTATGTAAGGAAAAAAGAAAAAAGTTGTCAACAGGTTGAGCTAAACTTTACACTAATCTTCAAATTCCTCTGTTAAAACATCTTAGCACGTAGTAGAAAGTTCACAAACAGTTTCCAGTGTCTTATAAAGCTGTCTAGTCCATTATCTCTAATCAAAGCAGTTAATTTTGCCATCTCTGCCAATTCAGTCAATTTCAAAATCCATTCTTCGACATCCAGCATCTCTTTTTCATTCCAGTCTTTGGCAAGTACAATCCACGCAGCCATCAACCATGTGAAGGAACAGCACCCCAAATTGTTTTTCAATTGACTTGTCCATCAGACCTAAAAGAAAAGCTTCAGTTTTCATTAATATTTGTATCTTACATATTTTTGCGTTGTCGTTGTTATATTTATCCAGTATGTTTTCACATACTGCAGCCAAGAAATTAAAAGACGCTTGCTCCTGGGGAGGAAAGCTATGGCAAATCTAGACGGCATACTAAAAAGCAGAGACATCACCCTGCCAACAAAAGTGCGTATAGTCAAGGCCCTGGTTTTCCCAGTTGCAATGTATGGCTGTGAAAGTTGGACCATAAGAAAGGCTGAGCATCAAAGAATTGAGGCCTTTAAACTATGGTGCTGGAGAAGACTCCTGTGAGTCCCCTGGACTGCAAGGCAATCAAACCCATCAGTCCCAGAGGAGATCAACCCCGACTGCTCTTTAGAAGGCCAGATCCTGAAGTGGAAACTCAAATACTTTGGCCACCTAATGAGAAGGAAGGACTGACTGGAGAAGAGCCTAATGCTGGGAAAGATGGAGGGCAATAGAAGAAGGGGACGATAGAGAATGAGGATATAGTCACAGAAGCAGTAGGCATGAACTTAAATGGACTCCAGAAGATGGTAGAGGACAGGAAGACCTGGAGGAACATTGTCCATGGGGTTGCGATGGGTCAGACATGACTTCACAACTAACAACAACAACAACATTTTCACATATTTGCAAGACTACCACATATGGTGTGTAACATCTTCAACCAGAGACAAACCACTAAGAAAGAAGAATCAGCATTATTTACAGAACAAACTGCCTAAGTTGTAGCTACCCTTAATAAGACAAGCAGAATGTCAACTATATCAACACTATCTATAACAAAGAACCGAGACAGAGAAGTAACAGAATAACAAAATTGGAAGGGACCTTGAAAGCCTTCTAGTCCAATCCTCTACTCAACTGGGAGACCCTATACCATTTCAGACAAATGGCTGTCCAATTTGTTCTTAAAAATCTCCAGTGATGAATTACCCACAACTTCCGAAGGCAAGCCATTCCACTGGTTAATTGTTCTCATGTTTAGGAAATTTCTCCTTAGTTCTAAGTTGCTTCTCTCCTTGATTAGTTTCCATCCATTGTTTTTTGTTTTGCCTTCTGGTGCTCTGAAAAAAGAGTTGACACCCTCTTCTTTGTGGCAGCCCCTTAAATATCAGAACCCTGTATGAAACTCTTCAAAAAGCCGGTCCTTCCTTAAGAATACTTTAATCTATGTATTTTTCCAGTCCTTATTTCCGTAATCATAGCCTGGTACAGAAGACCAGAGTTCTCCACCTACCTGTTTTCCAATTAAGAATGCAGAATAAATTATCCTGGAACAAGCCATTGTTTTCTCTCTTTTAAGATCTCCTTTCCCAAGAGGCCAGATAAATACCTCTGGGCAGCCCCTAAGAAAAACCCTCGGTCTAATTCCCTTTAAAATCCAGCCAAGTTGTTAGTCATTAGTCATTACTGTGAAATTTCAAGAAAGCAACCCAATTCACCTACGAAAGCAAAGAAGGCTTTTAAGAACGCACTCTGTATGCGCAGAAGGGAGCAAATTGCTGAGCCAAGACAAAAAAAAAAGTCATAGTCATCCTGTATCAATCCATTTAACAGGAAAAGTGACTCACTGAATAATTTCTTGGTGGATATTGCCCTTTAGTAACTGTATTGAAATTTAAGCAAGGGGAATTTGTGATGCCCACAAATTGAAATTGTGTTTGTCATATTCTTAACTTCTTTCTTGGTCATAAATTAGATATTGTCCTTTGTAGCATCACACTCAAACTGTTCTCCTCAATTAAAATTCAATTTAGCTTTTGTAGCCAATGTTTAAAGCAAAATGAGAAGCAATGTTTTAGACTTAAAAGACCTGCACGGTTTCTAACCCACCAAACTAAATTTAGCTTATTAACTAGGTAGGAGATTCACTCACACTCTTCATAAACTCTTTCCTTCCTGGTTCCCAGACATTAAAAAAAATCACTTGCTGTTGACATCGAAGACAAAAAATAATAACAAATTAATGCCTCAACTACATTTAACAGAATAAAAAGGGGAACTTCAGGACAAGGGTATTTGGAAATTTTTAAAAGACATAGAAGGAGGCACCGAATGGGAAAAAAAAAATCCTTCCATATTGTTGCCAAGACACTTCTACGTAAAATCACGTTCGATTTGGAGGTGGCCTTTAAACTTACCCAAGTGTTAAATCACTCTTATTTTATTTCCTGTCAGAAATTGGCAGGAGAGCTCTCTTTGATATTTGATTGTGTAACCTTGAATTTTGGCAATGTGAAATACAGAAAATTCAGGGGAGGAACAAAATATTATGGCTTCTTGAAGAAAGACAGAATAGGCTTTTCAAATGGAATAATATCAAGAGGAACAACATTGTAATTAGTGGTCCATTGAGTAGGTGGGCACCTATTTGGTGATAATGGTTTTCAAGCATTTGTATCTTATATCCCATCATTATCTCAACCTGATAGAAAGCAAAATCTGACTTTCCACAGGAAGAATGAATGACAGACACGTATACGTATACATGTATACATGTTTATATATATAAACAACCTGCCTCCAGAAGTTGTGGATGCTCCAACACTGGAAGTTTTTAAGAAGAGACTGGACAGCCATTTGTCTGAAATGGTATAGGGTTTCCTGCCTGAGCAGGCAGTTGGACTAGATGACCTCCAAGGTCCCTTCCAACTCTATTATTATTATTATTATTATTATTATTATTATTATTATTATTATTATTATTATTATTATTATTATTATTATTATTATTATTATTATTATTATTATTCTACATATATAAAACACATATTCACATATACACTGATACATATATACACACACAAACATACATACATACATACATACATAGGTTTACAGGCATAGTTATAGTACAATTATCAATTATGGTATAGCCTAAAAATTTCAGAAATTTACCATTTCTCCCACCCAGTTTACTTCCAAGTCTCACTTTTAGTAGCTGTACATCAGCTGAGAACATATGAATTTTGTGGGTCCTTGGAAGTTAGCAGGGTAAAATTTATCCCATTAACATAGACAAAGAAAAGAATAACTGAAGAGGCATAACAGTAGAAAACAATTTATCTGGCTGATGCTTGGGGAGAAATCTAAGTTTGTGCTGGTGGCGTCAAAGAGCTAATTGAGGAAGACTTTCTTGGTTGAGGTTCTTCCTTGCATGGATTAAGAACAAATATTACTTGGTGGGTTATAATCTGAGATAACTCACCAGAGCAGTCACTTCGCATTTATTCCTGCTGCTTTTCATGCTTTTCAAGAGTTTTGTTTCCTTTCCAGGAGCAGATCATCCATATCTAACTGGTCTACTAGAAAAATGAGCTCATGGGAAGTAGCCTAAGACAGGCATGTCAAACTCGCGACGTCACATGATGTCGCGTGACGTATCAGGACTTTTCCCCCATTGCCAGCAATGGGGTAGACGCATTTCGGCATGACGCATCCGGCCCGTGGGCCAGCAGTTTGACATGCCTGCCTAAGAGGACAAAAATGCTGAGTGAAAGATAGATTGTGGACAGAAGCAACCAGCAATGGTTGGCAAGGATATATAGCAGGGGTCTTCAAATTTGGCCCTTTTTATGACTTGTGGACTTCAACTCCCAGAATTCCTCAGCCAGGCACACTGAAGTCCACAAGTCATAAAAGGGCCAAGTTTGAAGACCCCTGATTTATAGCTTACAGGAGCTTACCTTGGGTCCTGCATGGAACAACCTTTCCATTCATATCCCCTTAAAGTAAAAAAAAAAAATGTTCATTCTTCTCTTGAAATCTTTATTCTTTCTCGGAAAATGTGGCAAACTGCAGGATATTCAGACCTCTTCTAGACAAGGAATCATTAGTAAGCTTACATTTTCATGTTATTTATGTTTAGAAACTGAAGGCTATTGGAAATTATTAGCCTCCATGTAAGAACAAACAGATGTATTTGGATACCCCTCTGAAATGAATAATCTTGTAAGGTAACAATTTGAAGAATTTTTTGCATTGCTCTGAAAGAGATCTGTTAACATTTTGAAATATGCTTGAGAAGGGACAAAGAAGAAAGAGAAGCCATCAAGTCCTATTTGAAAGGGTTAAAGATTAAAACTGTTAAAAGTAAAGGAAAGGGACATGAAGTTGTTTTATTTGAACAAGGTTAACATAGAAGGCGTTATTTTAATGGACTTTTACTGACCTGAAGGACACAGTTTTAAGGATCTGTCTGTAGAGAAGAAATGTGACAAGGATGAAGAGATCATTTGTTGTATTATAAAAGAAAGTAATAAACTGTTAAAACTGTTTATACTTGTTGAGAAGTTACACCTTCATATTTATTTTTTTATTATATTCTTATATTTTCTTTCTCTTTTATACTTTCTTTTATACTTTTTTTCTTTTCTGCATGTTATATTTTTCTTTCTTTCTAGTCTTTTATTTTTGGTAGTTTGTATTGTCTGTACAACTGCCATACTTAACTGTTTGACAAAAAAAAAATATTTGGCATAATTTTATCTAAATCGTTAAGAGCCTTCATAGAAGTGAGGGGGAAGACATTTCAACTACAACTGCTCCCACAGTGTCTTAAGTTATTCAACACATAGACACCTACACAAAAATAACTAGGAATAACTGTCTGCATTCCAGATTCCTAGCTCCTTAGGGTCTGTAATAATAAATGTAAAAGTCAATAAGTCACCTATTCTTAGATAACTCTATATTTAAATGCAAGCAATAGATTCAATTTTCTTCTTTCCTTCTTCTGCTTGTCTCTTGTAGCTTTCATTGCAAAACACTTCTAAGGCTAACTGGCAAAACAAAACTTGCTGAACAGGGATCTTACATTAGTTAATGGCAATAGCAAGAGCACTTAAAGCAGTGATGGTGAACCTTTTAGAGACCGAGTGTCTCAAAACCGCCCCACCTCTCCCGCCCGCCCCTGCCTGCTCCGCCCACCCCTGCCTGCCCACAGGGCCACCCACTGCCTCCACGGCCCACTGCAGCAGATCACTCAGGCAGCCCTGCAGTGCCATAGTGGCCTCGCCCTCCACCGTGCCCCGCAGCATCATCTGCGCACGATGGGGTGTGAGGGTGGAGTCTTATCCCTGCTGCCTGGCTGCCATGTCCTTGGCCCTCTGGGGGGGTTGCTGGTGAGGAGAGGGCCATGGGGAGAGGCAAGGCTGGGGCAATGGTGGGTGTGCCCACAGAGAGAGCTCTGAGTGCTGCCTCTGGCATGCATGCCATAGGTTCGCCATCACTGACTTAAAGAATCTCATCTGGGTTGGTCACCTGGACCAAAGTTTTGTCTTCCAAGCTTTTCAATTAGTGCTGGAGCCCATCTTCAGGGAACTTCTCTCTAGCAGAGTGTGCACTGTTCTGTGCGTGGTTTCAACACACACCAATCAAGATAAGATAGGATAAGATAACCTTCATTGTCATTTTTTTTACTGCGGGCACAATGACACACATCAAAAATGAAATTTAGTTGCCCGCTCTCAAAGTGAACACATACATGACACACACCTAAACATACTATATACAACATATACATACTATATACAACATATGTATAGACCTACACCCCTACATATACATAACATATGAATATTAAACACTGTCCATCTTGAATATATAATGGAAGGGGAAGCTTGAGAGTTCACAAGGTTTATACTGTATGGAACAAAACTGTGACTGAATCTGGATGTTCTGCTTTGGATACCACGGAGCCTCCTCCCAAAAGGTAACAAGGAAAACAGGTCGTGAAGAGGATGTGTAGTGTCCCAGACAATCCTGCGGACCCTGCTCAAGCAATGCTTATGTGCCACGTCCTGGATGGAAGGGAGGGAACTGCCAATTATCTTTTCTGCCATCCTCACCACTCTCTGCACCGCCTTCCTGTCTGAAGCAGGGATGCTTCCAAACCAGACTGTGATGCTGTATGACAGGATGTTCTCAATCGTCCCCCTGCAGAAAGTGGTAAGGACAGGGGAAGGAAGATGTGCCCACCCCAATCAACATCTAAAAAGCCACTTACAACAACAAGCACTATAAAGGTCACACAGTGAACAGCACACACTCTGCTAGAGAGAAATTTCCTGAAGATTAGCTCCAGCATGAGTCCGGAAGCTTGGAAGAGAAAACCTCTAGTCCCAGTGACTGACCCAGATTGAATCCTGCAACATTATCCTAGAACACCTATATTAGCCTTCATTTATCAATAGCACTTAGACCTATATATTGCTTCATTGTGCTTTACAGCCCTCTCTAGGTGGTTTAGAGAGTCAGCCTATTGCCCCCAACAATCTGGCTCCTCATTTTACTGACCTCAGAAGGACAGAAGACTGAGTCAATCTTGAGACGGTGAGAATCGAACTGCCAAACTGCTGGCAGTGAGCAGTCAGCAGAATTAGCCTGCAATACTGCATTCTAACCACTGCCCCACCACGGCTCTTAAGGTCACTGTTTGAAGGAACCTTAGTAGGTAACTGTTAATAATCCTGGAGACTCACTTCAAGTTACTTTTGATTCTTCCCCCCCTGAACAAGATGCTACTTGTAAAGGAAGGGCTACAAGCATCACTTGGTTCTCCTTGACTTACAACTATAACTGAGCATAGAATCAAGCGGGCCAGTCATTAAGCAGGTCAGCCATTAAGCAAGTCACCACATGACTGCACCTGGTTTTACAATCTTTTATGCAGTGGTGATTAGGTGAACATGGAGATTGTAAAGTGAAGACTGGGGTCATTAAGTGAAGGCAGTGATTGCTAGATGAATCCTTTGTCCAAAAGGAGCATTTTTTTGCTTGAAACCCGAAGTAAATCCCAGTTTCCAGGAAAAAAAATGCAAATCACTGTCATGGGATTGCAGGACATAACAAACAACAATAAATGTGTGCCAAATATGATCCCCAAATATGATCGCATAACTGCAGTGGGAATCCTGGCCACCAGTACTTCAAATCCAGGTCATAAGTAGCCCTGGAGTGTTGGTTTTTCCATGGACCAGAAAGTGCGTGGTTTTGTGTGCTGCCTGCATCCCACGGATGGGGCTTTTCTTGTTTGTGCGGACCGGTTGCCAGCATGCCGTGGCCCGAGTATTTGTCCACGGACTGGGGGTTGGGCCCCCCTGCACTAAACAACTGCCCAAAATCGAGAACTGTAAAAACAAGGCATAACAATCTGCAGATATGTCATTAGTAATGACTAAGAGACAAATTATTATATTTCTCCTTTCAGAATCTAGAAGGCTGGCTCTGAAAAGATCACTCCAGAGGGAGAAATGAAGGTGTGGATGTATTTGCATAAATAGTCAACCATGCACATAGGTGTGGTTTGAAAGATTTGCTGGTTTTTTATTTATTTGTATGTCTATATTATGATGCAGAGAATGCGTTCCTTTGCTTCTCCAGGTATGAAATATACAGCTGTAGGACACTCATACTTACTTTTGAAAGGGAGAGAATGTTATCTTATTCAGATGCCTCCATAGGAAGAAGGATAGAATCAATACCACGTGAAGTGTTAATACCACTTCACAATGCCTTGGTAAGGCTACACGTGGAGTGCTGCATCCAGTTTTGGTCACCACGATGTAAAAAAGACGTTGAGACTCTAGAAAGGGTACAGAAAAGAGCAACAAAGATGATTAGGGGACTGGAGGCTAAAGCATATAAAGAAAGGCTGCTGGAATTGGGTATGTCTAGTTTAACGAAGAGAAGGACGAGGGGGGACATGATAGCAGTGTTCCAATATCTCAGGGGCTGCCACAAAGAAGAGGGAGTCAAGCTATTCTCCAAAACACAAAAAGGCGGACAAGAAGCAATGGATGGAAACTAATGAAGGAGAAAAGCAATGTAGAACTAAGGAGAAATTTTTTGACATTAATCAGTGGAACGACCTGTCTCCAGAAGCTGTGAATGCTCCAACACTAGAAGTTTTTAAGAAGAGACTGGACAGACATTTGTCTGAAATGATATAGGGTTTCCTGACTGAGCAGGGGTTTGGACTAGATGACCTCCAAGGTCCCTTCCAACTTTATTATTATTATTATAATTATTATTATTATTATTATTGTTGTTGTTGTTGTTATATAAAGAATTTCAGAGGGTGGAAGGAAGGAAGGAGAAGAAGGAGGAGAATCTCTATCAACCAGAGGACCCCAACACACCATGAACTCACTTATCTAATCCCTAAGAAAGAAATTAGCAAATAAGATCCTACTGATGCTACGGTGTGTATAAGACCTTTTTCCCTGTTGCTTCCGCTGGACTCCAGAAATAAACATAAATATAAGCTATTAAATAAAAATAAAATGAAATGACTGAAATTTTTATGAGATTAGCTTAAGGGCCAGAGTTCTCTGGCTCTAACATATACATGCAGCTGTTTTTGTTTTTTGTTTTCCTTACCCTAATAAGCTTTAAATTTTAGGGATTAATGCAGTATTATCACCACAAACTGAAAATATTCAGAGAAGTTAACAACCAGCAATACCATTTTTTTCCCTCACATCTGCAATTACCAGTTTATATTACCATGATTTGGAAAGAAAGGATGGAGCGTAAAAGATGTGATTTCTCCCCAAAAGTTCCTATTGGAGAGAAGAGAAATTTGTGTTAGAATCAAGGCAATTTCCACTGGAAATGGTAGGAATGTCAGAGCAGCGGAGCAATTACCACAAAGTTTTAAAACTTCATTATATCAGCAGGCAATTGTCTGTTGAGTGCAATTTGAAAGGATCCATAATTCGAAAGGATTTCTCAAATTATTGGTGAAGAGTTATTTTTCTAAATTTAAATCAGCAGCACTCTTTAAAGTTATGCCCTCAACTTGAAAACTTTGACCTAAGCAGAGAGGGAAGGGAAAGATCACAGGATATGTAAAAAAATAAATAATAAAAACTCAGATTCCAAAGCCTGACCTTATATTGCTTGGACTTGCATTTCAGTCCTTTTAATCACTAGAATGAATAAATTGACTCTAATATTTGGTAGCTAGAAGAGGGAATAAAGAGAGAAAGGCTTCACCATCTCCTAAGAGAATGCTTTGTTTGCTAAAAAGCTTCTTAGAAGCTCTTAGTCCTTTGTAAAACTGAGCTCTGCCTACGTTTACCTTCATAAGGTTTTTTTAGGAAGGTTACGCAAAGCATTTGAAGAGATGCTTTATAGATGTATGGCAAACACAATAATGTGGGTAACAAACCTTCTCACCAGTTTTGAGGTATCTGTGACCTTTAGAAGTCCCAGGGCATCTGCTTTAAGGTCTTTCCTGGTTCCTTATATTAGTGCCTTAGCATCAACGCTTCTGGAGGAAAAGTATGGCAATGTTTTTTTTTCCAAAATCGTATTTGCTCATCTACAAAAGATGCATCACACAGTTTTGCTGAGCTGTCCATGGTCCTTCAGAAAGCTCTCTGAACAAATAAGCTCCATCATTAATTATATAGCCTCCTTTAGGAATCAAACTCACTCTTTAAGACAATGGCTAATTCTTCAGAAATGTCTGCAAAATTTGTGACTATCTTGTTTTCACACTGGCCTTAAGGAAACTTCGCAGTTAACAAATAGGATTCAAAGTCTATTTGCTAATTTTTTTTTTTAATTTCAATGCTGTAGCTTTATTTTAAACGAATTGTAAAATAATCAAATAGTAAAAGAATTGTAAAAGAATTGAAATGGAAACCGGCTGGTTACATAGCAAGAAGAACGGATGGCAGGTGGACTAAGGCAGTCATAGAATGGATCCCACTTGATAAAAAGCATCCACGAAAGACACCTAAAACAAGATGGACCAACGGCATCAGCAAGTATTGTGGGCCCAATTGGCAAAAGAAAGCTCAAGACCATATTCGTTGGAAACATGCAGAAGAGGCCTTCATCCTGCAGTGGGTAGGCCAGGGGTAGGCAACCTTGGCTCTTTTATGACTCATGGACTTCAACTCCCAGAATTCCTGAGCCAGCCATGCTGGCTGAGGAATTCTGTGAGTTGAAGTCCATGAGCCATAAAAAGAGCTAAGGTTGCCTACCCCTGGGGTAGACCATGGCTAGGATGATGAGTTTTATTTACATGTTTGGTTACATTGTGGATTGTCCATGATCATAGACCAAGAAACAAAATAAATATTCTTGGAAATGGATCTCACTGGAGGCAGGCCACCTTTCTATGAATGTGTTGATTTCATTTACTTTCAAAAGTATTCAGAGTGAACACAAAATAAAATTGTTCCCAAGGATATTGATTATCTTAGTCCCCATGTAAGGTGTATAATGACCAATATATAATAGTATTACTGCATTTCTTAGTTTCTACTTCCATTGCTTACTAACCAAACACACTCTATATTATGTTATGGAATAGATCAGATTAATAGATCAGCTATTTGCACTATACTGTATTGGTTTTGGTCAAAATGGTTTTGATCCCAACTCTAGACTTCCATATAGACTACACCATACTATACATACTAAGGATAATTGGATGTATCATTAAATGAAGAACTGAAGTCAACAAAGGTGACATGGTTAGGAAGTATTTAGATTTCTTAGAATACTTCTCCAACTAAATCATAAATAAGATTGAAGGATGCTTTCCCTGTTTCCTAATTAGTACCAAGAGAGTTAAATATATCACTAAGTTTATCAACCACATATTCACAAATACACATATACATTTTCATCTCTTTCTCTTTCTCTCTCTCCCTTGCCCTCTCCCTCTTCCTCTGTGGGTATATGTGTATGTGTGTGTAAAAGTAACACTAGTTTAATCAAAATGCTAGTTTATTCTACTCTTCTGATTTTTTTTTTTACATATTCTTACAAAATTATTTTAATTTCTTGGGACATAAATTAATTAGTCTCATAATTATCTGGAAGAGCTTTCAGGCTATAGGGCACGGTGAGTGGGATTAATTGGGGTGATATAATGAGGGCAATATTTACCATCTGTTAATGGAAACTATGGTTACTTGAAGTGACTTGTTACTTACCCTAATACTAAAGATAAAATAGGTTCAAAAGATCAAACCAATGGTTAGAGAGGTCCTGATAACAGCTTGGATACAGAACTGCATATATAGATTTAGCAAGAGAGAAAAAGAGTTTGCAATTCATATCACTGGAGTATTCAGGCATGTTGATGTCTACTAGTGGCTATTTCAATAAATAGCAAAGGCTTTTGTTAGAAATACCAATGGACAAGAATATTTCAGCTCAGGGTTGAACTGTGGGGTCCTTGGTGCTCTCTGAGCTTGGTTGTTTTCTTGAAGACATTTCATTACCCATCTAGGTAACATCATCAATGCTAGAAAAGAGTGGGATTTGCAACATCTGCTACACCCAACTAGAAAGCTCTCTATTACATTTTATCACTCTGTGGCTTGTATGCATACTGAGAGCTTATGCACCGGAGACAAATTCCTTGTGTGTTCAAACACACTTGGCCAATAAAGAATATACTACTTTACTCTACTCTACTCTACTCGACTCGACTCGACTCGACTCAACTCTACACTCTACTCTACTCTACACTCTACATTCTACTCTCTACACTCTACTCTACTCTACTCAACTCGACTCGACTCGACTCGACTTGACTCTACACTCTACTCGACTCTACGCTCTACTCGACTCTACACTCTACTCTATTCTCTACACTCTCTACTCTACTCTACTCTACTCTACTCTACTCTACTCTACTCTACTCTACACTCCACACTCTACTCTACTCTACTCTACTCTACTCAGTCCACTCCACTCCACTCCACTCCACTCCACTCCACTCCACTCCACTCCACTCCACTCCACTCTAGAATATATATGATATATATGATCTTTCAGGCACTTTCCCTATCTCCAGTCAGAGGATAATTGAATTGGCCAAGAATGCAGAGTTCCTGGAGGAATTATTAAGATAATGATGGCTTAAACGAGCCATAATTTATTTTTTAATTTTGGAGTTCTATCAATACTTTTAATGTTGCCATTCGCATTTGGAAAATGAACACATAGGCACCTACATATTTTAGATTTGATCAGTTTTCAGTGTGTTGATCTTGGCAGGCATCTCCTAGCTTATGAATGAAGAAACTTTCTTCAGGTGGGCAGGAATTGTCCTTTCTACTATAGCACTTGGACAAGTTCCATGAAAAAGACGTCACCAGCTTTATGGCTGTGGTTTTTTCTTTTTCTTTTCTGGAATCAATATGGGCAGCTGGAGAATAAATGATCTTACAGGATGTTTCAGCTTTTGCAAATACCCCCCCCCCATCCTTTGCCACCAAACTGAATATTCACCAAGCAGATCAGGCAGAAGAGCCTATATTTCTCAAGATAGAGTATATAGTAAATGCCAGTTTGGAAAACAGCTTTACTCTGACTATGCCCAGGTCATATGGTGCTCATGTTGATTTAGAATCACTTCTAAAATCAAATTAATTAGTCTGAAGCTTTCTGTCTCCTGTTGATAGATACCCACATTTTTTCCCCTAAGAGTCACAGGCATACTCACCCAGATGAAAAGATAAAGGCTGTAGCCAGTCAGACAAATAAATGTAGGATTTTCATAGCTTCTGCTTCATTAACACTGCATCTGAGAGGGGCAGGTGAAGATGGCAAGCATTTTTTTTTTAAAACAAAATCTTCATAATTGTTCCCAGCAAACATCTCCATGATAGCACATTAGATGTGGAAGTCATGTTTTCTTAATTCCTTTAATGGGTTTTGTATTTCATTTAAATTTTAGTTAGATTTATTTTTATCCCACCTTTATTACTTTAATAAGTAAAGAAAGCCGGCAAACATACATAGTGCTTTGCTCCTTCTTATATTTTTTTCCACAATAACCCTATGAGGTGGGTTGGGCTGGGAAAATGGGACTGGCCCAAAGTCACCCAGCTGACTTTCGTTCCTAAGGCAGGACTAGAATTCACCATCTCCTGGTGATTGGACTGATATCACCCAGCTGGCTTTCATTCCTAAGGCAGGACTAGAACTCACCATCTCCTGGTGATTGGGCCAAAGTCACCCAGCTGGCTTTCGTTCCTAAGGCAGGACTAGAACTCACCATCTCCTGGTGATTGGGCCAAAGTCACCCAGCTGGCTTTCGTTCCTAAGGCAGGACTAGAACTCACCATCTCCTGGTGATTGGGCCAAAGTCACCCAGCTGGCTTTCGTTCCTAAGGTAGGACTAGAACTTACCATCTCCTGGTGATTGGGCCAGTCACCCAACTGACTTTCATTCCTAAGGTAGGACTAGAAGTCACTAACCCTGTTTTCTAGGCCAGCACTTTAACCACTGTAGCAAACTGACATTTATATAACTCATATAAAAACCAGAGGTTATTACATGCTGGTCATAGTCAAAACCAGGTCCAAGATATGGGTTGCATTTGCAGGAATGAAAATATGAAAGCAACATTTTTTTGGTCCTACCATAACCTTCCCTTCTTTTCCTATTTCTGTGGGCTCTACCACCCTGATTTTTTTAACCTCTTTAACACTTATCGTTCTAATGCAGACATGTCAAACTCGCAAAGTCACGTGATGTCGTGCAATGTATCGGGACAGTTTTGCCATTGCCTGTAATGGGGTGGGTGTGGCTTCCGCATGACGTGTCTGGCCTGCGGACCGGCAGTTTGACACCCCTGTTCTAATGGAATGTAACCCTAATGATCATGTGATTCAAGTAACATCTTATCCCTGCTCCACAGTATTTTTTTTATGACCCTGTAATCCCTTGCTTCGGGGTAGGGTTGGGACGACTGATTGGAGCTGAGCGTTTACTGGCTGGATGCCCTTCCTGACACCTATGCAGAGTTCACAGCAGATGTGGTTTTTTTCTCTTTGCACACTGATAAAGAAACATCTGCCACTGTCTAGGATTGAACTCTCAACCTTCCAAGTGGGAGGCAAATGTCTTTACCTCTAGGCCATTATGCTGCTCATCCCTGCTTCTTAGTATATGTATTTAAAATCAGATTTTATTTCTTTCCTTTCAGAGAAAACAAACTTCCTATTTTGTAAGCTGCATCCTGGGATCCCAGGCCGAAAAGCAGGAAGGTAGAAAGAACTGGAGTGAATCCAATAATCATTTTCTGATGCCGCATTTGGCTAATGTTCTTCTTGGCATCTGCCTTTAAGGTAACCGTTGGAGTTTAATCTGAAGAAGGCAAAGTACTATAGGAGCAAAAATTCAGCAAAACAAGTGGACATTTCGTTTCTCTTCTCTTCTCTTCTCTTCTCTTCTCTTCTTTGTCTAGTCTCTGTTTCTCCCTGTTTCTCTCTGGGTGTCTCTTTCTCCCTCTCCCTCTCTCCCTCCCTCTCTCCCTCCTTCTCTCCCTCTCTCTTTCCTTACATTCTCTTTCAGAGGTTTTAATAAAGTTTAGCTTTATCATTTAGCCTTACCTTGTAACCTCTTCTCCTGAATTTAACTTAAATGGAACTCCTTGTTAGTTCAGCCTTCCATCACCTCCCTTCTCTAACCTGATTGAAATACAACTTTAAGCCCTTCTTCTTGGAGAATATATATATTTTAATCTGGATTAACAAAGGGGGAGTTGCATTCCTGCGGTTATATATGTCTGTATCTTCAGCTGAATGACGTATTGATATAAGCTTTTGCTAAAAAAATTGTTTCGAAAAATTATCAGTCCCACCATAGTGGAATGACTGCAAATGTGCACTTTGCCCTGTTTTTTTTCCAATCTTTCCCCACTAAAAGTCATAATTTTCTCTCTTGTGTTGGAACAGTGTCTCTATACAGAAGCCTCCTAAATCTTCCTGTCCCATAAATTTGTGAACATATATCTGTGATTTATTACAATTTAGCTCTTGTTTCTGTGAAGGAGGTTTACTGCACTGAGACTCCTCATTAATCTCATTCATAACCCATAGTATAAACACAACCTTTTCGATACATAACAACAAGAAATATGGGTATATATAATTTATGGTTGCATTTGAGAAGAAGAATGAACTACAAAAAATTCCTTTCTTGGAGTTTGAATACAGTTTGAATAAACTGGCAGAATTCACGGAACCTTTTATGCACATTCACACCCTCTTAGTATACAAATTTTGTCTAATCCTTGTGATGCCACCTAAAACCTAGAAGCAGTTGTTGGGAAGTTTCGGGCAATACCTTGAATTCTGTTTCCAATTAGTCACTGAAGAGATGAACTCCCAAAGCTGTGCTTCTTTTATGACATTTGAGGGTTCCAATCATTTATATTTTGGCCTTACACTTCAACTATTCCTCTTTATCACCATCTTTAACAGTCATTCCTGTTAATTTACTGTCTGCATTAACTATTAGATTTTGTGAACTGTTGAGGTAATTTGGAAATATTCCATTAGAGGAAAGGTGCTTATTATTTTTTTAAAAAGTCCTTAATAACAATGTTTAATTTGCTTCCTATTTAAAGTAGGCCTAAAGCAAACACATATAGTCCTTGGCTTCATTTAGTTCATTTACTATCAGATCGTGCAGTCTTATTGTGCGAGATAACCCAGGAGTAAACACAGTAAATGGTGGTCTATATTAAATGGTGGTTTATCTTACACTATCTACAATATCATACACCAGGAACAATATACATACACGTGTTAATACAACAGGCTCCAACACACAGCATTTATAGCAGGAAACAGAAGAGAGCACACATCTGCAGAGCCTTCCCTTTTATACAAGGCTCTTAAAGGGATACAGACCCTGCTGGCTCTTAAAGGGACATAGACCCTGCTGAGTCATTCCCATCATTACATCATACATCTTACATTACATCAGCTGATTAGCTTTTAAATCATTACCTTGACAGTTACAATGGCACTGAGAAAAGTGACTTATGACCATTTTTCATGCTTACGACCATTGCATCATCCCCATGGTCAAATTCAGACAGTTGGCAACTGACTCATATTTAGGATGGTTGCAGTGTTCCTGGGGTCATGTGATTCCCTTTTGTGATCTTCTGACAAGCAAAGCCAATAGGGAAATCAGATGCACTTTACAACCATGTTACTAATTTAATAACTGCAGTGATTCACTGGCGAGACTCTAGAAAGAGTACAGAGAAGAGCAACAAAGATTATTAGGGGATCAGAGGCTAAAACATATAAGGAACAGTTGCTGGAATTGGGTATGTCTAGTTTAATGAAGAGAAGGACAAGGGGGGACATGATAGCAGTCTTCCAATATCTCAGGGGCTGCCCCAAAGAAGAGGGAGTCAAGCACCTGAAGGCAGGACAAGAAGCAACGGATGGAAACTAATCAAGGAGAGAAGCAACCTAGAACTAAGGAGAAATTTCCTGACAGTTAGAACAATTAATCAGTGGAACAACCTGCCTCCGAAGCGGTGAATGCTCCATCACTGGAAGATTTTAAGAAGAGACTGGACAGCCATTTGTCTGAAATGGTATAGGGTTTCCTGCCTGAGCAGGAGGTTGGACTAGATGACCTCCAAGGTCCCTTCAAACTTTATTATTATTATTATTATTATTATTATTATTATTATTATTATTATTATTATTATTATTAATCATCGCACAGTCAGCCAGATGTTCAGACTGGATTTGGCATTTTTGTCTACCTATTGAGTCCTTACCAAGGACCTGGGATGATGATGATGATGATGATGATGATGATGATGATGATGATGATGATGATGATGATGATGATGATGATTAAGAAAGGTTGTAAAATGGGGCAAAACAAATGTCTCTCTTAGCAACAGAAATTATAGGCTCCGTTGTGATTGTAAGTCAGGGGCTACTTGTGTTAATTTCCTTCTGGTGTTTATCCCACAAATGTCTTGTTTTAGCTGGTGAAGGTGCTGATTGTTTCCATTGCAACTATTATCTCGTAAGTTCAATTGGATCGGTTGTGTGAGATTGCACAAAAGGCATAAACCTCATCCTTAAGCTTTGAAATAAGTGTAATGGTGTAATAAGTGTAATACGTTATTCGCCTATTGCTATTTCAGAAGTTGCTGCGCTATATTTATTAAACAGTAAAATAATGCAATTCATCTGGTCATGCCTCACTTTATTCAAAGCCTAGCTAGGCTTGGCTGCAACCCAATAAATTCAAGCTGATTGAGGGCCTTTAGAAAAATAAGGAGACTATATTCTTATTCATAAAAAAAAAAGATGTTTGCAAAGCCAAAAATGTTCTTATTTGGCAGATACTAAATATACATGTAGTCCTTTCCTCAGCAAGTATCTAACTGGTAGAAGCAGATCTTTTAATGCAAAGGATGCATAAAACTTTAAGATAGCCAAGTGTTGTTTTGAAATTTATTTTGCAGTCATTTGCTTTTTTCACCAGTAATATCTTGTTTGGACCTTCAGCAGGAGCCAAGCTGATCTCAGCCTTGAAATGGAATTCCAGTATTATTATTATTAGTGGTGGTGCAGTGGTTAGTGGCTACTTCTGCTAACTGCCAGCTGCCAGCAGTTCGAAACTCACCACGCTCAAGGTTGACTCAGCCTTCCATCCTTCCGAGATCACTAAAATGAGGATCCATATTATTGGGGGGGGGGGCAATATGCTGATTCTATAAACCCCTTAGAGAGGGCTGTAAAGCACTGTGAAGCGGTATACAAGTCTAAGTGCTATTGCTAGCATTATTAAATTCACTGATTGTGCAAGATTTTGGGTCACAGTTATGGTGTCTCCTATTGGCTCCAATTCCATAGAGACAGAAAATAAACAAGATAAAGCTTATGGTTTGATGTATGTGTCCCATAGAATATTGTCGTATAACTCATATTTACGTCCCAGCACCTCTTTTGATGCCTATCCCTATGAGGCCATTGGTGCCGCTAAAACAGGGGTCCCCAACCCCCAGTCTGTGGATTGATACCCAGTCTGTGGATTGATACCGGCATGCCAGCAACTGGGCTGCACAAACAAGCAAAGCCCCATCTGCGGGAAGCAGGCAGCACACAAAACCATGCCCCTCCGGTCCACAGAAAAACCTTTCTCCACAGAACTGGTGTCCAAAAGATTGGGGACCCCTGCTCTAAAACTCTGATCTGTTCTGTTGAATTCTCAGGGTAAGCAGTTGGTAAGATCAGGTACATCGAAAAGTTTTGGTGATTACACAGTTAGTGTAATTCTCCAGGTTCCCTCCAGCTGTAAATATCCTGCTCTAGGAGTTCATTCCTGAGATATTGATTAAGGTGAAGATAATCTTCCCCTGGAAGGGAAAATAGGCTGGTTCTGGATCTATAAAGTTTTGCTCTCAAAAATGAGCTCCTGCAAAAGAGGGGGTAACCTTCAGAGGTGTCTGAGGTTCAGAGAGCATCTCAACTCCTAACCTTATAATTGCTTGCATAAATCTTAGATTCGTACAGCTACACGCTTTCTTAGGCTGAGACTCCGAAATCCATATAAGAAGGGTAGAGTGTCTAAAAATAAACAAAAATGTCCCCAATTGACTTGGCTTCCTGTATTGCTGAAACAATCTTTGCGGCTTGACCTAAACCTGTTGGCTTGACGTTTTAAAGAAAGAAATGAAGTGGTGTGTTGCTGGACCTAAGGAGAGTCTCATTTAAAAAAAAAAAAAGATTCATGCTGAAACAAATAAAAGGCAGTAAATCTTATTCCCCAAAGGTTTATTTTTATATAATAAGAAAGTGAAATGGATTCCCAATCAAGGAGACGATGCCAAGTTGTCAGCTAGATGGGGAACATGAGGCTATATCCCGATGGAAGAACAGAGGAATCTAATTTCTTAATTGGAAGATTAGAAATGGAGTAGTCCCAATTTCCTAAGATGGATATCTCACTGTGTATTTGCCTGATGTGTGGAAAGCAAGCAAGATGGATTTCCTGTCTGAAAGAAAAGAGGGATTTCAGTGGGATTTACTTCTCTGCTGTTATGAATAGAATGTTTTCGTGCTGTTAATTGATTATGAGCTGACAATTCATTCACTGAAAGCTCTTCAATTAGCCGCAATAATATTTAAAAGGTAGGTGGCATAATAGAATATCCTAAAGAAAACAGCTATAAGAAGGAATTGTTGAGACTCTAGAAAGGGTGCAGAGAAGAGCAACAAAGATGATTAGGGGAATGGAGGTTAAAACATATGAAGAATGGTTGCAAGTATTGGGTATGTCTAATTTAATGAAAAGAAGGACTTAGGATGACATGATAGAAGTGTTCCAATATCTGGGGGGCCCCCACAAAGAAGAGGGAGTCAAGCTATTCTCCAAAGCATCTGAAGGCAGGAGAAGAAGCAACGGATGGAAACGAATCAAGGAGAGAACCAGCCCAGAACTAAGGAGAAAATTCCTGACAGAACAATTAATCAGTGGAATGACTTGCCTTCGAAAGTTATGGGTGCTCCAACACTGGAGGTTTTTAAGAAGAGATTGGGCAACCATTTGTCTGAAATGGTGTAGGATTCCTGCTTGACCAGAGGGTTAGACAAGAAGACCTCCACAAAGCATCTGTTATTTTGTTATTCTGTTCTATTATTTTGCCCAGTGAGAACATTCAGAGCTACGTCTCTGTGTTGCAAAGAGGAAGATTCGAATTGTGCTAATACAATATTGGATTGTTCCTTACGGGGTTTTTTTTTTGTGGGAGAGGATTGGACTTGGAATCACGCAGTGAGCTTAACAGGGATTGAATCTGATTTTCCTTAATCCTGATTTTCTATAACCCTAAGAATAAAAAGTAGAGGAATAATAATAATAATAATAATAATAATAATAATAATAATAATAATAATAATAATAATAATAATAATAATAATAATAATAATAATAATAACAACAACAACAACAACAACAACAACAACAACAAGAAAGAACTGGAGAAGATAACAAAATACAGAGACCTACAAAAGCAAGCAAGGGTAGTACCAATAGTAATAGGCACCTTGGGTGCAATCCCAAAACAACTGGAGCACCACTTGAACACCATCATCAGCATTGACAAATTCACCATTAGTGAATTGCAAAAGGCGGCCTTACTGGGAACTGCTTCCATCCTGCGACGATATCTGTAATACCATCAAACATCCACATCTGCCTATCCCAGGTCCTGGGTAAGGACTCGATAGGTAGACAAAATGTCAAATCCAGTCTTAACATCTGGCTGACTGTGCGATGATCCATAATAATAATAATAATAATAATAATAATAATAATAATAATAATAATAATAATAATAATAATAATAATAATAATAATAATAATAATAATAATAGTTGGAAGGGACCTTGGAGGTCCTCTAGTCCAACCCCCTGCTCAGGCAGGAAACCCTATACCATTTCAGGCAAATGGCTGTCCAGTCTCTTCTTAAAAACTTCCAGTGCTGGAGCATTCACCGCTTCTGGAGGCAGGTTGTTCCACTGGTCAATTGTTAAGAAACCTGTTTTGGCTCCTAGAGTGTCCAGGTTTTCACAAAGACCTCTGCTCCATGTGAGTTATAGTCAGTGTGGTTTTTTTTTGTAAGAAAAAATGTGCCAGAACTCAGCCCCCCCCCCCGGCCAGGCCATTCATTGATCGGCAACCTTTTACTCCCCTCCCGAGCCAGACTGCCATGCTAAGGTGGATGGGATGGGCCATTTCGGAGCCAGGGGGGGTAACAGTGAACGGCTCTGCTGCCACTGTGCGCCACTGGAGGGACTTTCTTTAAGCTTCGCCTTGCAGATCACCTGCCCGGGCGCAGCCGCCACCTCCTTGTCCTCCACCAACTCTCCCATGGCTTGTGGTGTGACCGGCCAGCACAAGCCTCTCCTCCTGCCTCCCTCCGTCAGTCCTTTGTCACCTGTCTCACAGAGAACAGAGAACATAGCAGCTCTGCGCAGGGATGCAGAGCAGAGAACAGCACTTGCTTGCTGCTCTTCATTGCCCCACATCTTCCTTCTCCTTTCTGGAAATGGCAGCCCCATTTCCTGCCACTTCTCCTCTCGGTGCAGCTCCTCCCTCTTCCCGAAAGCCTTTCTTTGCTAACCTGCTTTCCAGCTCTGGCGTGTTTCTCTTCGGCTGCAGGGAAACGGAGTTTGTGGGACTAAAAAAAGTGTTGTGATCCCGTGCCAGCCTGTGATCCCGGTAGTTGAGTCTGGGGAATCAGAGGAGGATGAGGGGCCTGGAGAGCCATCAGATTGGAGGGAGGCTCTGATGAGCTGCAGGACTTACAGACTGATGAGAAGGCTGGTCCTTCCACTCGTGATCGAGCTGAGAGCCAGCTGTGCTGGGAAGATGAGTCGGACTTGGAGGAAGCACAGCTGGAAGACCTCAGAGACACTCATAAACATAGGCAGGTCACATGAGTAAGACAGAGGGAGGCAATGGGGCAACTCCAGGGGAAAAGGAGAAAGCAGGGAGAAGCCACGCCTTGGGGGCTTCGTAACAAAAAGGGAATGTGTGGGCAGGGCTGGTTGCTGGAGGCAACCGTTTGCAAAGAACTTCAGAGTCAAGAGATCATGGTCTGTTTATTTTGTCTGTGAGTTAGTTCCTGTTTGACTCATGCTCCGTTTTTGCTTTTGGACAAGGTCTCCATTGGAAAAGTGTTCTATTGCTTTGGTTTTCTGGGACAATTATCAGGTCTGTAACTCAAATAAAAAGGGTTTATTTTCCAGTCTACTGTTAAAAGAGGGGTTGTCTTTGTGAAGTAAGAAGGACGTATGTAGGCTGGGACAGAACAAAAAGTTCTGTCAGACCTTCCAACTCCTTGTGAGATCTTTTTTTCCCGGCAAGAAGTTGGAAGGTCTGACTGAACTTTTTTTTAGTTCCACAAATTCTGTTGAAAAAAGATGCCGGAATGCCGTTCTGTGCATTCTATACAAAAAAAGCCCTGGTCATAATGCAGATTCCATCATGGCTTGTATGACATCCTTCTTCTCCTTGAAAGTTCTGAAAATGAAAACTGGGCTAGGAATCAACTTGAGGGTGGTGAATATGTCATTATTTGTCTGAAGCAAAAGCAGAGCAAGATGTCCTTGGCAGATGTGCCTTCCGCAAGCTGTTGACTGTGACTGAGTTCCAATAGCAATTAGTCAACACAAACACTTTGTGTGCACTTGTGTTTCTCATGTTCCATATTTAAAATGAACAAGGGATGCAAGTTGTAGAAGGCTTAGTTAAACGTGCAGACCTATCACCTGTCAGACCAGATATCTTTGCATTATTCTCTCTTTTCCACAAGGAAGCTTCCCAAAGTAACTCAGTGCTTTTATACATTTTCTTCTTAAGATATTTGAGTATAGATGTCTCTAGATCTACCTCCCGATTTACTGTGTAAAAGAAAATATTAATATTTATATATGTTTATTCAGGCAGGCACTTTGTACAACTGGAGGTTTCTATTTAAATTTCTTGTGTTTAATGGGGGGAAATGGTGCTAACTATGAGTAACACCTAAGCAGAAGTGCAATGCGAAGGATTTAATTTCCAAATATCTGTTGCTGGTAAGTTGTAGAACTCCAGGTGATACTCTACCCTGCTGCTTTTTTTCAGCTTCCTGAGGAACAAAACACCTGCAGAACAAAAGGAAATTAAATCTGCCTTATTTCACGCAGATACAGCTAGCCTAACTCTTTTTTTTTCTCCCAGAGGAAAAATAAAAGTAACTTCTTCAACATCGTGATTGTCTTCTTTGGTTCCTCACAATTTATGATCTCCTCCTCCTCCTCCTCCTCCTCCTCCTCCTCCTCCTCCTCCATCCATATCCATATCCATATCCATATCCATATCCATATCCATATCCATATCCATATCCATATCCATATCCATATCATTGTTGTTGTTAGTTGTGAAGTCATGTCCGACCCATCACAACCCCATGGACAACATTCCTCCCGACCTTCTGGAGTCCATTTAAGTTCATGCCTACTGCTTCAGTGACTCCATCCAGCTACCTCATTCTCTGTTGTCCCCTTCTTCTATTGCCTTCAATCTTTCCTAGCATTAGGCTCTTCTCCAGTGAGTCCTTCCTTCTCATTAGGTGGCCAAAGTACTTGAGTTTCAACTTCAGGATCTGGCCTTCTAAAGAGCAGTCAGGGTTGATCTCCTCTAGGACTGACCAGTTTGATCGCCTTGCAGTCCAGGGGACTCGCAGGAGTCTTCTCCAGCACCAGAGTTCAAAGGCCTCAATTCTTTTGTACTCAGCCTTTCTTATGGTCCAACTTTCACAGCCATACATTGCAACTGGGAAAACGATGGCCTTGACTATACGTACTTTTGTTGGCAGGGTGATGTCTCTGCTTTTTAGTATGCTGTCTAAATTTGCCATAGCTTTCCTCCCCAGGAACAAGCATCTTTTAATTTTTTGACTGCAGTCCTCATTTGTGGTGATCTTGGAGCCCAGGAAGATAAAATCTGTCACTACCTCCATTTCTTCCCCATCTATTTGCCAGGAATTGAGAGAGCCAGATGCCATGATCTTGGTTTTCTTAATGTTAAGTTTCAAGTGAACTTTTGCACTCTCCTTCTTCACCCGCATCAAGAAGCTCTTTAGTTCCTCTTCACTTTCTGCCATTAGAGTGGTATCATCTGCATATCTTAGGTTGTTGATCTCCCGGCAATCTTAATTCCAACTTTTGATCCATATCCATATCCATATCCATATCCATATCCATATCCATATCCATATCCATATCCATATCCATATCCATATCCACATCCTCTTTGTGTCTCTTTGCTGCCATCTATATGTCATCTGAATTTCTGCAGCCGCAGTTCTGATAACCTTCCCAACTATTGGAAATTTTGCACTTGCTCGTACTCTGATCTAGACTGGACTTCTTTTTTTTCTTTTTCTTTACCTTTAGAGTTATGTTATTTGTTTGGGTGTGTTAATTGATGTGGAAAATCAAAGCTTATTGATTTCAGTGTAAAAAGTCTCAGTGACTTCTACAGACAATCTATCTTTAAGCCAGCAATTCCTTTAGTTTCATAGACGTAGTGTACCAATTAAAGTTAGTATCCTTGCACGTGAAGGCCTTGGGGACGTCTGAATAGCATCATGAAAATTATAAGAGAATCAACCACTGATTTTCTCCTAAAAGGGGCTCACCATAAAACATGCAAAGTTTTATGCCAAGCTCTTTTCTAAAGAAAGCAATTTTTTGTAGTAGCCACTTACAGTGTACTTTGGATTTCTTTAAATGATTGGTTCAAAGGCTTTGTTGCTAGCCATTAATTTACATCTGCTAAGGTCCATGCTCCAAATAAAGGTCAAATTGAATTTATATCCACCCTATGGGGGGATAATCACTCAATTAAAGGCAATAAGATAGTTTTAGGTAGAAATTTAAATAACACCTTTCACTTACTTCTGGATCCGAGCATTTAACTCATGTTATTCATATCAGAATATGTACATTGAAAATGTACCTATTCTGATATGAATAACACGAGTTAAAAGGGACCTTGGAGGTCTTCTAGTCCAACCTCCTGCTCAGGGAAAAAAATCCTATACCATTTCTGAGAAATGGTTGTGCAATCTCTTTTTAGAAACCTCCAGTGATGGAGCATCTACAACTTCTGGAGGCAATTCATTCCACTGATTAATTGTTCTAATTGTCAGGAAATTTCTCTATAGTTCTAGGTTGCTTCTCTCCTTGATTAGTTTCCATCTGTTGCTTCTTGTCCTGCCATCAGGTGCTTTGGAAAATAGCTTGACCCCCTTGTCTTTGTAGCAGCCCTCAGATATTGGAACACTGCTATCATGTCATCCCCAGTCTTTCTTTTCATTAGACTAGACATACCCAATTCCTTCAAATGTTCTTCATATGTTTTAGTCTCCAGTCCCCTAATTATCTTTGTTGCTCTTCTCTGCATTCTTTCTAGACTCTCAACATATTTTTTATATCAGGGCAACCCAAACTGGATATAATATCCCAAGTGTGATCTTACAAAAGCATTATAAAGTGGTATGAACTCCTGAATCTTATTATTTATTTCTGAAATTAAGCTGAAAATTTTAACTGATTTTCATCAGACCTGTCCAATCCATCCCATAACTAAACAAGAAAATGCTCATATACTTAAACATATTGAGATAAGAAAAAAATAATTTCAGAACCATTTCAAATATTAATTAACTCTACAGATAAACTTTTGATATCATTGGCAAACTTCTAGTTGTCATTTCCAAACCTGAATCTCTATAATCGCATGGAACAATGCTATGAAATCTGATCATCAATATTTTTGCATTAATTTTCTTCTTGAACTGTAAAAGTTTGTATTACAAATTACTGTTCCTGTGCTAATTTTCCAGCAACTGAAAACAGTAGATGCAAATAAAAATAGTGTCTGGAATATCTTTAAAGTTGATGGAAGGTTAAGTTTAAAAAAAGAAAAGAAATTTATCATAATCTTTAAAACTGCTGTATGAAAATTCACAAACTCTATTTGTATTGACAGGATCTTGAACAAAGAAGTGTGAAGCATGAATAATCTTTTCTCCTCTTTGCTATTGTCAACAGAGATGATCCAATTCAATATTTTAACAATCACACCGTATATATAAACTACAGTCTGATTTTAACTTCTACTCCAGTAAGAGCTATTCTTGAATTCTTCCACAGCACTTTATAAAGTGCTGGCCTTGATGGTTAATAATAGGGTTCTGCGTGCATTAGAAATTCTTTAGAAAAAAAAATCATGAACATTCATGTCTTTACGGATTTCTCAAGGAACTATGTTGCCAAACTAATCTCACCTCACATTTATGATGGGATAGTGTCTTTAAAAGACTTGTGGTAAAGCTGTACACCTAATTTATTTTGATTTTAATAGAGCATTTCAGCAGAGCAGAGCAGAGCAGAATAGAATAGAATAGAATAGAATAGAATAGAATAGAATAGAATAGAATAGAATAAACAGAGTTGGAAGGGTTCTGAGGTTATCTAGTCCATCCCCCTGCCCAAGCAGGAGTCCCTACACCATTTCTGACAGATGGCAGTCCAGTCTCTTCTTGAAAGCCTCCAGTGAGGAAGCACCAATAATATCTGGAGGCAGGTTGTTCCACTGATTAATTCTTGTCCTGCCCTCGGGTGCTTGACTCCCTCTTCTTTGTGGCAACCCTGAGATATTGGAATGCTGTTATCATGTCACCCCTAGATTTTTTCATTTTCCCACTGTTCTTTTGTTGTTGTTGTTTGTTTCAGCAGGGGATAAACATTCCCAGGGGGAAAAAAATCCTTGTATCAATATATGTTTTGGGATATTATTATCCATTTTTTCACATACTAATTTTGTATAAGTACTTTCCCTATTATGGATTATTTGTAAAAAAAAAAATACCATGCAATACATTCTATCTATATCTATATCTACCTATCTCTATATCATTTATATCTCTATTATCTCTATCTCTATATATATCATCTCCATCTCTATCATCTCTATCTCTATCACTATCTCTATCATTTCTATCTTTATCATTTCTATCTCTATCACCTGTATCTCTATCATTTCTGTCTCTCTATATATATAATCTCTCTCTCTTTGTTTCTCTTTCTCTCTTTCTCATTTTTACACACATACATATTTATCATTAAAATAGTCTTTGCATATTTCCATAATCTAGTCATTTTGAGTCTATAAGCATTACCTCTGAGAATTGATTTAAAAATCAGAAAAAAATATTACTCTAATTTGTTTTACACTGGAGAAGAAAATCTGATAAATTTATATTAAATAAAATAAACTAATGAATAAATTTCTAGCTAAAGCAGTTTTGCTCCAGTTTGGTTTTTGAATTGAATTAGTTTACCTTAATGAGCACTAATCCTGTTTACTAGTAGTTTTAATTGCACAATTTAACTGTTTGCACTGTTTATTTGTTTTTATCTTTTGAACAAATTTAATTGTTGCGCCTTACTCAGAATACATAGGATGGACATACATATTGCATATAAATAAATTCACACACACACATACAAAAAAACAAAAAAACAAGGATTTTGTGTTTTCTAATCTAATCATTCATAAAGATGCAGCTTGGTCCAAGTAACTAGCATTATTGGATATTTTTTATTGCTCCTGTTATTGTATTTATACCAAACCTTTCTGCTTAAGATACATTCAGATCATTTCATCCTTTATTATTTACAGAATAAACGATCAATTTAAAAAAGTCAAGCTGGCCACTGTATATTTTGAAAAGACCACGCAAAATGTTCTTTTATGTTCTTTCAGTCATATGCATATGACTATCCTTACTTATTTATTAAATTAATATAAGTATGCATATAACTATACAAGGAAACTGTCTTTTGCAAGGAAAGAAATGTTCAACATGGACATTTAACTGCTTTGAAATGGATACAAGTAAATCATATTACTTATTGTCAGAATATAGACCATGCCTAAACAAATAAACTGCAGCAGATGTTAAGTTCTTGGCTCTGTATTATGCTAAAGAAATTCTCTTTAGTGTTAGGTTAGAATAATACAATGTTCCTACTTTCAAAAGACATTTATTTAAATAGGCTGAATTAATTATATAGCCTTGAGACACTTTAATTTTACCAAGTGAAAGGAGGAGAAATATATATATATATCTAGCACACTGTTATATATTGAAAAGAGGAATTAGGAATAATGGGACAAGCTATTCATGTTGATGAATCTTAAGATGAAATAGTTTCAGATACATGTTGACTGATTTTACAAGAATAGGGTCATCTAAAGTCATCGTATTAGTCAGAAAATGGGAATAAAATATAAAACCTCACTACTTTACCTTAACAATGAGACAATTATTAGCAAAATGGCACTGTGTAACATTCAGTTTTTTCCAGGAAACCTAAAATAAGTGTCAACCTCCAACTACTGCATCAACTAATCTAGTCAACTTTCTTTGTCACCCATATTATTCCTTTCCAGTTCTTGTTAAAAGTAATTGATAGTTTTTATTCTTGTCGATGAAGACCGGGACTTAAACAACCAAGTGTATATCCCTAAAATACTTTCATTTAAGTCATTTGTGAATCAGTTATGCCAGGAAATCTCTCTGATGCTTGTTGAGATATCAAGATCCCTCTTGGATACAATTTTCTCAAGCTCAGTTTAATGTTCCACTAAAAATAAAATGAGATATGACTTTGGCAAAGGTATTTGATCCTCTGCTACTATTTGAACCATGTTCCCTCCCCCTTTTCCACTATCAGATGTATTTAAGATTCCCCCCCCCAAAAAAAAAAATCCCTTTTAGTATATGCTGAGTAAGTAACCTGGTATCCTCTGGGTATTTGGACTACATGTCTGAAATTGACCATTCACCATAGACCATGGGTTGTGTTATGGGCACACAGTCCTAACAATCTTGGAAATATTGAATTATCTACCCCTCTGTGCATTATAGATTCCTTTTCCCAATTCAGAGTAGTTACACATTTAACTATGGCAGAAAAAAAGAGAGGGGTGGAGAAAGAGAAGGGAAATGCACATATTGTCAAAACCATTTTCTAAATATTGGAGTTCCATCTATCCAGATCACACATTCACCATAGGTTATGTTGGACTATGAGGTTCTTTGTAGAAATGTTTGCTAATGCTCATCATATCTCCAGCCATTTCATTCACTAATTTTGCAAATCCATAACATAATTTATTTGGTATAAATCCAGCCCTTGTGTTTTGGTAAGTTTGAATTTGGGTTCAGTGCTATATGGAAAGCAAGACACTACACTTTGGAGAAATAGTGGTTAATATAAATTGTGATTTAAGGTGATGCACCATCATGTTGTTGTTAGTTGCGAAGTCATGTCTGATCCATCGCGACCCCATGGACAATGTTCCTCCAGGCCTTCCTGTCCTCTACCATCTTCTGGAGTCCATTTAAGCTCATGCCTACTGCTTCAGTGACTCCATCCAGCCACCTCATTCTCTGTCGTCCCCTTCTTCTATTGCCCTCAATCTTTCCCAGCATTAGGCTCTTCTCCAGTGAGTCCTTCCTTCTCATTAGGTGGCCAAAGTATTTGAGTTTCAACTTCAGGATCTGGCCTTCTAAAGTGCAGTTGGGACTGATCTCTTCTAAGTCTATGGTATTGCAGATATATGCTTTAAGTCCTAGCTACACATAATGTTTTTATAAAAAGAAAATTCTTTTTACAAAAAAGATCCCTTTTCTGGTTTAAGGACTTTGTTTGGCCCACGTTTTGAAGTCAAGTGGCTTATAATTTTGCTTAAGAGTTTCAGCTTTTTCTTCAAAAGGAAAGAAGTCAACTGTTATTTAATGCCTAAAAGCTCCACACAGATCTTTCAGATAAAGAGGGATCAGATTCAGCTCCAGATTCCTGCCAATCTTTCTCTGAGTCCATTGAAACCCCTTTCTGAAATATTTTCAATGTTATATTCATAAACATTGTTATCATCATCACCACCACCACATTTTTTTTCTATAAAAATTATAGAAGAATCACACGTGGCCAATACACAATAGAAAATGAAGTAGATCACAGCAAGAACTGGCAGTAGTGGCAAGCTGGCACCTTCAAGAAGAAAAGAGAAGGATTAATTTGTGCGGCTCAAGAACAGCGATTACAAACAAACAGGATGAAAACAGGATTGAACAAGTTTGAAACAGCAGAAACAGATGCAGAAACAGATAAAGCTATGGATCATATAACTGCTTAGGGTGACAATAGCAATAGCACTATAATAATAATAATAATAATAATAATAATAATAATAATAATAATAATAATAATAATAATAATAATAATAATAATAATAATAATAATAAATAAAGTTGGAAGGGACCTTGGAGGTCATCTAGCCCAACCCCCAGCTCAGGCAGGAAATCCTATACCATTTTGGACAAATGGCTGTCCAGTCTCTTCTTAAAAACTTCCAGTGTTGGAGCATTCACCACTTCTGGAGGCAGGTGGTTCCACTGGTTAATTGTTCTGACTGTCAGGAAGTTTCTCCTTAGTTCTAGGTTGCTTCTCTCCTTGATGGGTTTCCACCCGTTGCTTCTTGTCCTGCCTTCAGGTGCTTTGGAGAATAAGTGGACCCCACTCTTCTTTGGGGCAGCCCCTGAGATATTGGGACACGGCTATCATGTCCCCCCTCGTCCTTCTGTTCATTAAGCTAGACATACCCAATTCCAGCAACCGTTCCTTATATGCTTTAGCCTCCAGTCCCCTATACCTCTCCATAGTCCTTTACAGCACTCTCTAAGTGGTTTACAGAATCAGCATATTGCCCCCAACAATCTGGGTCCTCATTTACCAACCTCAGAAAGATGGAAGGCTGAGGCAATCTTGAGCTGGTCAGGATCAAATTCCTGGAGGTGGAAATGCAGAGTTAGCCTGCAATACTGCATTCTAACTATTGCACCACCATGGTTCTGGTGTAGCCATGATTTGGGTAAGCGTGGTTTATGACATGTACACATCATGACAGTGTAGCCACTATCCTCCATTAGCATTTATGCAAAAATAATAATTTCTATTTTTTTCCCAAATGGGGTGAAATCTCTTCCTTCCCTTTCCCCCTCTCTTTGTCTTTCTATCTCACGCACATACATACAATTTACACCCCTAAAATGTAGAGATTCTTTCTATGCTGCAAATAAACCTGTTAAGTCTACACTTTGCAAATCTTGCGGTAGAAACTTGTAAATTATTTGACTGAGCAGAAGTGAAATTGTAATCCTCTGATCCTATTTTTGCCATTTTTTTTACAGCTGAAATAGAATTCTAGTTTAATAAAAAGACAGAAAGATACCTCCTGCCTTGGGGAATAATTCAGAAATAAATACCATGCATCCACAATCCCAAAAGGCTAGTCTCAAGGGAAATTTAGTCGTACAGTTCAAATAATTTGACATATGTCTGGTAACTGTTAGCTAAAACAGACATAAAGGGAATTCTTCATACATTGAATAATCATCATTAGAGGGAGCTGTGTGGACCCCTTACTTCAAGAATATTTTTTTTATTATTATTACAGGATCTAATCTATGCCTGTATAATGAAGGAGGAGACCTGCATAAATTTTGCCCTGTATTAGTATACCTCTTTGATTTTTAAATCACTGGAAGTAAAGTTTTGACAGAGCTTACACAAGGAGCTAATACAGAAGGCACATTACCTATAGTGTATGATAGATATTTTTTTTCAAATAATTTATTTGTGTGAGGAGAATGCAGCATATGTGAAGTCATCATGGCTTCTACCAGACCTGGAAGAAAAAAAATTAAAATTGTGCTACAGTGGATCCTTTGTTTGCTCTCCATCTTGCAGCTAAACTAGACAAATAAAGTTGCTGAGATATTTTCTCACACAGAAATTATATAGTTCTTTTTTTTAAAGACACACTAAATTATTTGCCTTCAATCATCTCAGTCTTTGAAAGAAAATATTAGAAGACATTCTTGACTTTGCCAGCTGCAAGACTCAACATGAAGTATAAGATAATATAAACTGGAGTGAGAAAAAAGAAACAAGAAGAAATGAATGATACATAAAGCAGATGTGCGAATGTTACATGGGTTATAAGTCTTCCACGCTGCAGTGGGCATTACTCAATAAATAAATACACAATCCTCTAACTAAATATTCTAACTAAAACCAGCCCATCTTAACTCATTGCTCTGAATAGGACCAGCTGTGACTCCTCACGGTGTTAACATATTTATTGGATAGTGTGATTACATTTTGATCCTATCCTTTGTCGAAGAATTCTCAGCTGTTGGTTCATGCCCATGGTGCAGCTAAATTGGTTTCTTGGGAGAAAAAAAAATAATATCTTGAAATACCATGACTTTAAAAGATGGTGGGAAGCTTTCAGTCAGAGAATGTCAGAGAAAACAATTTCTTAATACTGTGCTTATTTGGAGTGGCTAGTGAATCAAAAGAAGATGGACACAAGGGGTGTGGTGAGATTGTTGTTGTTTTGAAACCTAGTTTTGAAAATGCATTTTGACAGTAGTTGCCATTGTGAGGAACAGATGCATACTGTTAGTCAGTCTCTACTCATTGTGCCGCTGAAAACATACAAATGGGGCATTTAAATTTCTTATCCAATCTCAACCCATCTACCTACTGGTATCTCTTGTGTTTATCACCCTAGCCTACCTTAAAGGGTTTTTGATGCAGTGATAACAAGAAGGAAATTGTAAGTGGCCTTAAGTTCCTGGATAAAGGAGAGAATAAAGATCTGTTAAATAATAAATACCAATCTCAGTTCCACAACGACCTAATAGCATAATCAACACATTTCGGTTTACATGTATATGCGTACACTAGCTGGACATATTCACCTATTAAATTGTTTGTTATACTTTATATCCTAATAGTTGAAGTTCTACAGACACATAAAAAATAAGGATGTTATTTATAAAGACATCATAGTTATTATTCTATGTACAGTACAAGAGAGTTTTTCCTCTTTCTTATTTAAAGCAATCATATCTAGCTTGCTTGGTATAGACCAGAAAAAAAAACCAAGTGGAAACATTTAAGGCAAAATTATACATTTGCTATTCTTCTTTTCATAATGTGCTGCTTATTGGGCTTGAGATCCAGAAGGGGAGGGATAAAATCTGTACCTTTATCCCAACCAAAATATACAACTATAGGCTTGGTTAGCTACTAAAATAGATAGCCAATATAATATTTGGCAGGCATTTTGAAAAAAAAAAACCAAACAACCCAACCAACAAAAAGAAAAAGAAAAAATCAGTACTGCTCATTCCACTGGTGGGAAAATTTAGAGAACAAAACTGTAAGAATCTGTGAGGATCATTTGTATATTACAAAATCTTGAACACTATGTAGTGGAAAGTAGTTATGAATACTCTAACTCTGCTCATTTAGTTATTCCTGAGCTTAAGGGAGGTAGAGAAAGGTAGTTCCTTTCATTATCTACCACCACATAAGATAATAAGAGAATTATGTTAGTCCAACCCCCTGCTCAAGCAGGAGACCTTAGGAGACCATTTGAGACAAATGGCTGTCCAATCTCTTCTTAAAACCCTCCAGTGATGGATCACCCACAACTCTGGAAGGCAAGCTGGTGTACTGATTAATTGTTCTGACAGGAAATTTCTACTTAGTTCTAGGTTGCTTCTCTCTTTGATTAGTTTCCACCTATTGCTTCTAGTTCAGCCTTCAAAACGTTTGTGATCCACCACTCTGGGGCATCACACTGATCAATGCAAACCAAAGCATAAGACTATTTCCTCTGTGTGGGATCCAATGCGAGTAGGGCTGACTGACTATTATGCATTGTCCTCTATTTCCATGCAGAAGAAACAAGTATAATAATAATAATAATAATAATAATAATAATAATAATAATAATAATAATAATAATAATAATAATAATAATAATAATAATAATAATAATAATGATGATGATGATGATGATGATGATGATGATGATGATGATGATGATGATGATGATGATGATGATGATGAAGAAGATCTGCAAGAAATATCATTTGCCTGTAAGTAAAAACTGGTGGGATCATAAAATAGAGAAAGTCATAGAAAATGATAAAATTAAACTGCTCTGGGACTTCAGAATTCAAACAGACAAGCACCTGCAACATAACACCCCAGACTTAACAATTGTCGATAAGAAAGGCAAAAAAGTCTGGATAGTGGACGTGGCAGTGCCTGGAGACAGCAGAATAGATGAGAAAGAACTGGAGAAGATAACAAAATACAGAGACCTACAAATAGAAATAGAAAGACTGTGGCAAAAGCAAGCAAAAGTAGTACCAATAGTAATAGGCGCCTTAGGTGCAATTCCAAAACAACTGGAGCACCACTTGAACACCATTGGCATTGACAAATTCGCTATTAGTCAATTGCAAAAGGCGGCCTTCCTAGGAACTGCTTCCATCCTGCGACGATATCTGTAATACCATCAAACATCCACATCTGCCTATCCCAGGTCCTGGGAAAGGACTCGATAGGTAGACAAAATGCCAAATCCAGTCTGAAGATCTGGCTGACTGTGCGATGATCCATAATAATAATAATGCTTCCATCCTGCGATGTATCCCAGGTCCTTAGTAAGGACTCGATAGGTAGAAAAAATGCCAAATCCAGTCTGAGCATCTGGCTGACTTTTCGATGGTCCATAATAATAATAATAATAATAATAATAATAATAATAATAATAATAATAATAATAATAATAATAATAATAATAATAATAATAATACCACCCCCCAGTGAGGCACTACCTTGATGTGCTTGTGGGGCTTGTGTATTCTGAGGAAGATGAGAGCTATGCCAGAGGTTCAACTGTACTGGACAGGTCTCATCAGAGGAGTCAGACAAAGAGTGTCTCTCCCATAAAAATTATGGTGAGACGTAAATTTCAGAAAGCCATACCGGCTCGGATGTCACCTGGGTTAAAAAGGTCGGTGCTAGATGTTGGAGATCCTAGATATCTGGTGAAAAATGGGTTACAGGACTCAGGACCGTTGGCTGAGCAACCAGGGCCAGCAGCTGCAGAACTACTGGAATAAAAGGTGTTTACCCATCCCAAATACACAGTGATTGATCCCAGCTCCTTGGTAAGGACTTGATAGATAGACAAAAATGCCAAATCCAGTCTGAACATCTGGCTGACTGTGCGATGATCAATAACAACAACAACAACAACAACAACAACAACAACAACAATAATAATAATAATAATAATAATAATAATAATAATAATAATAATAATAATAATACAAAGGCATTTTCTTCTTTAAAATACTAAAGAGTGCATATGCATCCAAGTGCTCCAATGACCTATTAGTACAATTTTATATTTCTGACTTTCTACCAGTATGCCTGTTTTCTTTAACAGAGTATTGGATCCTGTTTGAACAGCCTACAAACAGATTGAAAGCCATTTCGATGGTGAAGAGTCTAAGAAGGCTATGATTGGACTCCAGGGGACGATTAGGTAGAAGATATCAATGGCACTATATCGTCATGCCAAACCTGATCCAAGAAAGCAAAGCAAGGTCAAAAGCTATGAGTCATTTTTTTCTTCTTCTTTGAAATGCTACCTAGCTTGTTGGCATGGCTTTGAAATGTCAATGGTAAATGATACCTACTCAGTGAGGAAGGATTCTAATTTCTCAGAGATCAATTAAATTCCCTAAGCTTTTGGATGGAGGTAAAGGAAGAAGTTCAACCTTTATTTCTTGAAGAACCTTTCTGCAAATTAATAGATGGCAATGCAATAACAATGTTGTTGGGTGAACAGGAGTCAGTCAGGAAAGGGCAGGCATTAAGAGTACGCTTGCATATTTAATGGGTTTAAAAGGAAAGGTTAAATGAAATATTTAAAGTTACATTCTTACGGCTGTAAAAGTTCAGCAAATTACATATGCCACGCAATCCAGGTATCTTAATGTTACTAGGTGTGATCTCTGATTGCTGAATGCAATTTTGCATTTTAGGTTGGGTCACCTATCCGAACAATATATTAGCCTTAACGATCACCTCTTGTTTGCTGGAACCTATTGATTGCTACTGATGTTTTTATGCCTGAAATTAACCCTGCTATGACTTTGCGGGATTTACTCTTAGGTAAGTATACATAAAAAGCACCAACCTGAATCAGTACTCCTAAAGTGGACTCTTGCATATGACATATTGATCTCGATGTAGCAGATAAACGAGTTCTATTCCTGCCTTAGGTATAAAGCCAGCTGGATGACCTTGAGCCAGTCTCCTTCTCTCAGCCCCCGGAAGCAAACAATGGCAAACCACTTCTGCAAAACCTTGCCAAGGAAACTGCAGAGACTAATCCAACAGCCAGCAGAAGTCAATAGTAACCTGAAGGCACACACACACAAACACACACATGCACACAAAAAATGTAGGTTTATACTTATTCTATGTATAGCATGTTTAAATGTGTGCTATGTATGTATACACTTTTGAAAGCAAGCAACAAACTTTCATTTTCAATGTATGCCAATGGACCCACTGTAAAAAAATGGCAAAAAGGTTATCTATCTATCTATCTATCTATCTATCTATCTATCTATCTATCTATCTATCTATCTATCTATCTATCTATCTATCTATCTATCTATCTATCTATCTATCTATCTATCTACCTACCTACCTACCTACCTACCTACCTACCTACCTACATCTCTCTCTCTCTCTCTCTCTCTCTCTCTCTCTCTCTCTCTCTCTCTCTCTCTCTCTCTCTCTCTCTCTCTCTCTCTCTCTCTCTCTCTCTCTCTCTCTCTCTCTCTCTCTCTCTCTCTCTCTCTCTCGATAAGAGTGTCTTTCTGTATGGAAATATTTAATGCAGCACCTCACAAGCTCTTTTGCATAATCTTATTGTATTCTTTATTGGAATACTTAACTGCATAATTAAGCAGTTCGTATAACTGACCATGGAAGAGGTTGGGATGATAACTTATAACTTGAAGGACCAGATCAATTCAGGGGAGATATTTGACCATTGATTTGATGCAGCAGGCCCCCAAATATCATTTATAGGGAAAGACTGGTGGAAAAGAGGAACATCATCATCTCTGCCTCAAGAAAGAAGAGCTGGGTGTGGTTGCATCTTTTCACAAAGGTTGCAATAAGGATTAACTAAGTATCTGGGATTGTGACAAAGACAGAAACATTTTACCCATGAAAAGTGATTTTTGATTTTACTATTGGGTTGAACAAAAGAAAAAAAAAAGGAAATATTAGCATTTGAGGCAGAAGAAAATCTAAGCAGCCCATCATCTATTCATACTTACAGAAGCGGTGAATGCTCCAACACTGAAAGTTTTTAAGAAGAGACTGGACAGCCACTTGTCTGAAATGGTGTAGGGTTTCCTGCCTGAGCAGGGGGTTGGACTAGATGACCTCCAAGATCCCTTCCAACTTTACTACTACTACTACTATTATTATTATTATTATTATTATTATTATTATTATTATTATTATTATTATTATTATTATTATTATTATTATTATTAGCCTAGTTAGTATACATAACATCAGTATGTAAATAACCAATTTATACTTTACCTATTTTATCCATTTATACTTGAAAGCTCCCAACATGCTCATACAGTCCTGGGAATAAGTCTCATTTTAACAGGATTTAATTTTGAATCTATATGTTGCAATTGGAAGCATCAGGATGAAGCCTGACCTGACTACCACTTGGATTTAATCCCAGGTAAATTAGAAGTACAACTGTAATCAATACATCAACAACAATATATTAAAATAATACTGACCTCTGCATTGACCCGAGGTCAACATTGACAGGGTCCCACTACTTTTAACAATATAGATAGAAGTAAGAATTTAAACGTAAAATGTTAATTACACACACACACACACACACACACACACACACACACAGAGAGAGAGAGAGAGAGAGAGAGAGAGAGAGAGAGTATATGCAAAGCCTATACTGTTCCCTTTTTCTTCATTTCTAGAAGATCAGCTTTATAATTCTTACATATGAAGGTGAATTTATAATTCCTGATATTTAATGTGATTAATTGGTAGGGGAGGGATGAGGGGAGGAAAGAACCAGAGATGAATGAAAGTGAACTTTTGGTTAGATTTAGAATTGGTACCTCAGTTAAACAGTTTGTGGCAATAATTGCACACAGTTATTAAAGATGTATATTGAAACATATCTCTTTAACATCTCACTATCCAATTCATGGATAGCATCACTGCATAGTTTAGTCAGTTGGTGGCACTAGCTCAGTTCTGTTTTATTTTCTGATTCATTTTTTGTTGTTTGTTTTTGTTTGTTTTGCTTAAGAAGAAGCAGTAAGTCTAGCTTCCTTTCTAATGAGTGGAAAATCTTTAAGACTTGCACGAGGCCTACTAAACCCCACAATGCTTAATTTAATCTCCAGGTCAAATATAACCAGAGAGTAGAATTGAAGGAGAAACAAGCAGAATCATGCTAATAATGCAAGCTTCCTATTTTTATGGGAAACAGCATTTTATGATATATAATCTTTTCTTGTGACTTCTCCCAACAGGATTCAAATCCAAGCTGGCAGAGTTGAATTACACGCCTTGAGATTTTATCCTTGAGAATCTGATAACCTTCACAAGGAGATCATTTTTGGAGTTCTTCTCTTTGATTAATTCTGGGGCAGACAAAGTCAGTTAGAAGATTTCTTTTGTCTGATTTGAAAAGTAAGTCTCCATTACCACCTTGGAGTAACTGTCGTTCTTCTACCCATCCTGCCTTTTTTTATACAACATCAGTTTATTGAAATATAATCTATGTGTTTATATATCTGGTGAACTGTGCCATTTTAAATCATGTCGATGAATGGAGTTGCTGCAAAAACAGTATAGGAACAATGAATAAGTAGCTAGAACAATCTTGCTGTTTTACATATGATAGGTTAGATCAAACAATAAATGTTTTCTGATATTGTCTTCAGAGGCTCAAATCACTGTAAATAAAATGAAAGCATCTTCTTTCATATTTTAGCTCTGTTGTTTTTAAGAATGTTAAGACCGAAAAGGTTGGCTACAGTATACATCACAAAAATGTAGCTTTTAAATGTGACGTTCGGGGTCTTTTTTCAAATTCAGATCTCTCTGTTCATTATGTATAGCTAGAAACATTGGCATCCATCTTAATAGTAGTTGGAATTGTGATGAAGCATTAATACAATTTCACGTGAAAAAAAAATCCTGTAACTCTGTTCTAAAGCCCCTGTTGCAGCAGAGGAAACAGAAAATACAGGTTTCCATTAAATATGAAATGTTTGTTTTGATCTGGAAACTGGGGGAAAAATTGTGACTACCAAAATCTTCTCTGATTTTCTCTTTAGTCAAATAGCAACAAACTGAATTTGGCAGTGTCCTACCAGCAGTGTCCCACCAGCAGTCTTAAAGCTCCTTGTTGTTTTGTTTTAATTTTCTCCATGAAATTTTCCTGCTATAAAATATTGTCTGTGACTTGCCTCAACAATGGTGGAGAGACTCCCTCCAGATCACACCGTTTCAAGTGAAGTCTGGAAGAATGGAGCATAATTGGAAGATGAAGAATATGCTTTTAATGAAAGGAATTCTTGCAGGACTCTGAAATTAATCAACTATTTGAGAAGATGACTTATTCAAATTCATGTAAATGGAGAATAAAGCTTTGAGGGTTGGGCTAATATTGTAGTTAGCCTGCAAAACCTACCCTCCATCAAGCAGAATCCAAGACTGCCACAAAAAGTTTCTTTAAACCTGCTTTCCGCTCTGCAATATTTGGTGAAGGGAAGAAAAATAAAAAGAGAGTAAGATCTCTTTTCATTAACCCACATGGTTCGTTTTTGTAGCATTTTATCTGTACATACCTATGTATGTAATCAGGAGAAGTCAAAAGAATGGATACAGAAGACAATGGAGCTGCTAAAGCTTTTCTATCGTCACTCTATACAAATTAGACCTCAGTTTTATTTCAGCAGCTGCACTTAAAACAAACAACCAAACAAAAAATAGTGAAGCAGCTGATAAATAAAGGCATCTCTTCCAAAATGCATTTCTCAGGGAAAGCGTGCCTGAAAATGTATGACATCTGTGAAACTCACTTGCCAACACTGTGTATAATGCAGAACGTGTGCATATCAAAAGTGGAAAAATGGAAAACTAAGCTACATTCAACCTGACAAATTTAGTGTCCTTATGCCCCTGATATCACATTTTTTTTTGCACTAGAAGTCAACTATAATCTTTTTGCTGAAATTTTAGCAGACCAAGCTGAGACGTTTCAAGGGGACCCAATATAAGAAAATGGGTATATCTGCAGGTGGGAACAAGGCAGGAAATGATGAGATATGTTGTGAGACCAGTAAGCAAATGATGTAACCAACATGCTTCTTTCGAGTATCGCAATGATATGGTCAAAAGTGAAAACCTGGAAGCTACATGCCTTATTGTTTTCATCTTGTCATTAGGGGGGGAGAGATGAAAACTCTCCAGTTCTGCAGACGTTTGTTGAAACAGCGATGTGTGGAAACTTTTCAAGGACATTCTAACCATGGGGACGAAGATAATAGTAGGTTCTCAAAATGACGAGAAGGTGTTTACATGAACTACGTGGACATCTGGGAGGGTTGGCAGGGAATGTCCTTGTTATATGCTTTGGTTAGATGTCTTGGGATTTTAGAGTTAGTTTTCCTTCGCCTATATACCATGTCATATATTCAATAAACCAGTATGTTTTTCAGAAATGAAAGTGATCCTGGACTTTATTAGGATATTCGAGCTGGAGATTGACAGCTATTACATAAATGCATCATTATCTACATCTTTACATTACATAAATACAACAGTGGCATAAGGTTACAGTATTAAATTCATGTCATTTTGAGTTGTTGTTGGTATTGCTGCCATGGATACTGCCTTTAACACCAATGAAGTTCTCTCTCTCTCTCTCTCTCTCTCTCTCTCTCTCTCTCTCTCTCTCTCTCTCTCTCTCTCTCTCTCTCTCTCTCTCTCTCCATTTATCATCCATCATCCATCATCTGTCTGTCTGTCTGTCTGTCTGTCTGTCTGTCTGTCTGTCTATCTATCCAGCTATCCAGCTATGGAACTATGTAGCTATGCAGCTATCTAGCTATCTACACACAGACACATACACACACACACACACAAACACACACAAAACTTTAATCAAAATAAATTGCCTAACATCCCAAATTAGTTTTATTTCCAAGAGTGGAAATATAGGCAGATCTCTAGAAGTTTATAAAGCATGGCAGGGATTCAATTTACTTTCTTTAAAAATGGTATTTTTTTTGGGTGACAGGCCTCCCTTCCCATTCAGCAATCTTGTAATTAGTCAAGTTCTCCAGATCTTGTTTCCAGGAAAGGTTTCATTGACCTGCTAGAATGTACTTTCTGACATCCTCAATTGCCGAAAATATTGGGGATGTTGTTATGGACATCCTAGCAAAAGCTGCTCACTGAATAAGCTGGATTTGGATTTACAGTCACGTAATTTTCTTAATGACTGCTTAACGGATATCATAAAAATGGTTGTAAAATTGAGTCCGGTCACTTGGTGACTTGACATATCCACAATGATTTATAACCAAAATTCTGGGCTCAGTTTTGATTGTAAGACAAGGACTTGTAGGAGAAGAGGCTGGACCTGAGGGTGGAGTCAAGAAAGAACTCAGCCTAGAATTGTTACAGGTCCACAAACATTCCAAGTCCCTCTTGAATTCTGCTCACTCTTATCTAGCATGAGTTTAATGCTGACCATTAGTTGACCAAATTCTTGTGTATAGGCTTGAGCGATAAATCTTAACTGGAACTTAACCTATGGTCCTGAGTCTTTGCACCTGACATGACTACTTACTCTTCTTGAAAGGACCCAATGTGAAATCCTAAGGACTATATCGCATGTAGCCCCTTGCACTCCAAATGTAGCATTAAGGAAGGATGCAGGGCTGCCTAAAGTCAAAATAGGTGCATGGATCTACATCATGACACATTGATTGAAGTTACTGTTGTTTCCCACAGGTTTGAGTTCTTTTCTTATTGGGGACAATTACACATTTGTAGGGTTCAGGACAATTTCACAAAAATTTATATAGGGTTTCCTGCCTGAGCAGGGGGTTGGACTAGATGATCAAGGTCCCTTCCATCATCATCATCATCATCATCATCATCATCATCATCATCATCATCATCATCATCATCATTGATCATTGCACAGTCAGCCAGATGTTCAGACTGGATTTGGCATTTTTGTCTACCTATCGAGTCCTTCCCAAGGACCTGGGATAGGCAGAGGTGCATGTTTGATGGCATTACAGATATCGTTGTCATCATCGTCATCATCATCATCATCATCGTTATTATTGTTGTTGTTGTTGTTGTTATTATTATTATTATTATTATTATTATTATTATTATTATTATTATTATTACTATTACTATTATGGATTGTTGCACAGTCAGCCAGATGATCAGACTGGATTTGGCATTTTGTCTACCTATCGAGTCCTTACCAAGGACCTGGGATAGGCAGATGTGGATGTTTGATGGTATTACAGATATCGTCGCAGGATGGAAGCAGTTCTTAGTAAGGCCGCCTTTTGCAATTGACTAATGGTGAATTTGTCAATGCCAATGGTGTTCAAGTGGTGCTCCAGTTGTTTTGGGATTGCACTCAAGGCGCCTATTACTATTGGTACTGCCCTTGCTTGCTTTTGCAATAATCTTTCTTTTTCTGTTTGTAGGTCTTTGAATTTTGTTATCTTATCCAGTTCTTTCTCGTCTATTCTGCTGTCTCCAGGCACTGCCACATCCACTATCCAGACTTTTTTTGTCTTTCTTATCGACAATTGTTAAGTCCGAGGTGTTATATTGCAGGTGCTTGTCTGTTTGAATTCTGAAGTCCCAGAGCAATTTAATTTTCTATGACTTATACTTATTCTTATTCTTATTCTTATTATACATTTAAACAACATATCAAAAACCTGGAAGCTCAACAGGATTAGTCTGCTCTTCCTACGTTTTTTTTTCCTGAGCATTCAAGCTCCCTTTTACAAACCAGTGAGAAATCTACATGATATATCTTCTTCCAATTTCCAAAGAGCACTAACTTTAGCAAGCTTCAACACACTCCCCATAACAGTTTTGGAGGGCTGATACACAAAAGTCCCTTATGAGCTGAGACTCTGCTCCTGTGGGCAAAGGGCTGTTGAAATTACAGACACAAGCATCCGCCTTATAACTCCTTACATGGTAAAATGTCTGGGAAATTCTGATGTCTTTTATGGACAGTGATTGTTATCAGATCAATATAATTCAGCTTTCCCAACGTACAGTAGCTAAATTTTGTTATACTGCCTGTAAAAGTAGGCAGACATTTATGATCCACTGATGGACCTACCAACAATTGTAATATTTTATCTCCTTTTGGTTTTTTTTTTACTTTTTTAAAATGTGTTTTTGTTTCCAATTCTGGTCAGTGACCATAATACAAAAATCTTTGTATTCAAAGCATCGTTTGCCATAATAAAAAGAAGTTGACGATCGCACACCTATACTGTGCTTTCATTTTGACTTTAGGGTTTTTGAAGAAAGCCTTATAATGCCATCTAAATAAGCTGAAATGAAGCTGAATTGTCTCTTTTTACAATCTGCTCACATATAAGAATTTATCCAGCTTTTTTTTTAAAAAAAATAAATGTCAGGAGGTGTTTAAAAGACTCATTGCAAATGGAGAAGGTTTTTCTCATCCACCCAACAGGATGGTGCATCCACATGGGCCTCAAGAATTCATAAAGCATAAATTAAATTACTTCATCCTGCAGATTAAATTTATTGTGTCAACTCCCAATACTTAGTCAGAAGTAATCTCATTAATTTCATGCTCACCTGAGTACATTTTTTAGTGCTCAAATTATTGCCATTCTGTGTGCATTTGCAACGGAATACAAAGCAGTGCTAGCTAGTAGCTGTCCTTAGTTGATACTGAAAATGTAAAGCAGGATTTCAACTGTTTAGTGCTGTAATGGGAGACTCTTCGAAAAACCTGAGAGAAGAACTTAGACTGTGAGGTCAAAAGAAAACTAAAATAAAATTCTGGAAGAAGACAAGGCAAGCATTGCTTACATTACTAAATGTTGTCCAATGCATCTCACCAGAAGCTCAACTTATTTAAATCTTTTGGGGGAGGAGTCATTTTTGACTCCTGAACAAGCCCTCCCAGTTTTCTTGGCAAGGTTTTTCAGAAGTGGTTTGCCATTGTCTCCTTCCTAGGGCTGAGAAAGAGTGACTGGCCCGAGGTCACCCAGCTGGCTTCGTGACCAAGGCAGGAGCAGAACTCATGGTGTTCCGGTTTCTAGTCTGATATCTTAACCACCATCTGGCTCTGTCAGTTAAGCCTTAACTTTATTTATTGTTAACTGTATAAACTGAGCTTTTCTTTGTAGCCCTGTAAATTGGAAGATATTCCTGCAATGATCTTTTACTAGAGCATTGGTGGAATTAAAGCAGCAGGTTACAAATTCAAAGGAGTGTAAATGAAATATACATCAACATAAATGATGGAAGAGAGGGAACATTGCTACAGCACACATCTCCATTCATTGAAAAAAAGATTTTACGTTTTAATCCAATGTTCTGGGTGCAGTGCTTAACTTTTCCCCCTTAGTTTAAACAGCTACTTTATTGTATTAAGGTGATTGACAGAAAAACACATTACATATGTATAACTGTGTTAAAATCAAAAGAAGAGAGAGAGAGAGAGAGAGAGAGAGAGAGAGAGAGAGAGAGAGAGAGAGAGAGAGAGAGAGAGAGAGAGAGAGAGAGAGAGAGAAGAAAGGGTGCATCATAAATAAAACACCTCAAAACTATTTGGTCCAATTGTTCAAAATATTTCTCTTCAAATCATACAAATATTTCTTACCCATTTGTTGAAGAAAAAAAAAACTACTTTAAACATTGACAAAGAAGCAACTCAAGCCACAGGCTCTCAGGGATGGAATTATCCTTCCAGTGCTGCAACATTATTCTTATAACTATTCTTTAGAAATGGGAAGTCCGCAGTTCTTGGGGTCTTAATAGATACAAATTATTGAAAATGTAGCCAAGAATAATTAACCCTGTAGAGTCCTTGATGCTTTCTGAGCTTGGTTGTTAGTACACAAACCAAATGAAGTCCACCAAAACACCTAAAGTAAATCAGAAGATCCAGTAGTACAAAAAGAAAAAGAAAAAAGAAATAGGAATTTCTACATTGTACTGTGTAAAGACTATAACAGCCACTATGTAGGGCAAACAGCCAGAAGACTAGCAGAGAACAGTCAGAAGACAGGTGAAAATTCTTTAATCTAACAACACATGAGAGGTTGGAAAACTGTGACCACCTTAGACCAAGTAAAATCCACAAATACTAGGGAATTCTTTGAAGCATGGCACTCAGACATATCAGCAATCAATAGACACATAGAGGTAGACCACATTTACACACTATTCAAAAGAGACAATAAAAAACTAAGTAAAATCCACAAATACTAGGGAATTCTTTGAAGCATGGCACTCAGACATATCAGCAATCAATAGACACATAGAGGTAGACCACATTTACACACTATTCAAAAGAGACAATAAAAAACTAAGTAAAATCCACAAATACTAGGGAATTCTTTGAAGCATGGCACTCAGACATATCAGCCATCTATAGACACATAGAGGTAGACCACATTTACACACTATTCAAAAGAGACAATAAAAAACTAAGAGAATAACAAAAAGACTAATAGTCCTTGTGGCATCTCCTGAACATATGATGCGTCTTGGTGAGTGGCTTGCATGGCCCTGTTAAACATCATAATTAATCTTGACTTCAGATCTACCCATTTCAGGAGACTTGGTCTAAGAAACTGCTATACTGGTTTTTAACCAAATGTTGCACTTTTAATCTGTCATTGTTTAGTCAACTTTCTTCAGGGGTTGGTGTTTTGAATTGCAAACTGCGTTTCCTGGGCTCTGAAGTGTCTTTCATTTAGCACACTCCCAGAATAAAGGAACATCAATGGGTTGCATTTTGCAGGACAATACAGGGTTACCTTAAATGGCAGAAGCAATAATAACATTGGACAGAGCATGTATGCACCATGCCAGCACGATCCCTTATCTGTCAAATTCTGAAATGGGCAAAGCATTTGGATCAAAAGAAAAATGACAGGTAATAAGTAACCTGGTACTTTATAAGCAATTTTGAGAGCTCAGAATAGATATCAGCGTCGTCATACTCCCTACTATAGTAATATCAAATCAAGAGAGAAAAAAGCATTTTGGGAAACATGGATTAGAATACAGCACTTTTTATTGAATGGGTTAAAAGGATATTTTTAATGGATTTTTATTTATTCCTAGCTTTAACCCTCTTCCATAATGAAAGAATAAGTATTTTTGAAGAAGTAAATACTAATAACAGATTTCATTGTTGTTGCATGCAATTTTGTAACACTTGCAGATGAAGTCAGTTTTGGTCACCACGACGTAAAAAAGATCTGAGACTCTAGAAAGAATACAGAGAAAAGCAACAAAGATGATTAGGGGCTAAAACATATAAGGAACGGTTGCTGGAATTGGGTATGTCTAGTTTAACGAAGAGAAGGACGAGGGGGGACATGATAGCAGTGTTCCAATATCTCAGGGTCTGTCACAAAGAAGAGGGAGTCAAGCTATTCTCCAAAGCGCCTGAAGGCAGGACAAGAAGCAATGGGTGGAAACTAATCAAGGAGAGAAGCAACCTAGAACTAAGGAGAAACTTCCTGACAGTTAGAACAATTAACCAGTGGAACAACCTGCCTCCAGAAGAGGTAAATGCTCCAACACTGGAAATTTTTAAGAAGAGTCTGGACAGCCATTTGTCCGAAATGGTGTAGGGTTTCCTGCCTGAGCAGGGGGTTGGACTCGATGACCTCCAAGGTCCCTTCCAACTTTATTATTATTATTATTATTATTATTATTATTATTATTATTATTATTATTATTATTATTATTATTATTATTATTATTATTATTATTATTATTATTATTATTATTATTATTATTATTATTATTATTATTAAAGTCTAAGCTGATTACCTTAGAGAGATGGGTGAGATCCATCTGTAAAATCTTCAGAAGTTCATCTTTTCCATTGAATGAATCAGTCGAATATAATGTTCCACCAAAGTTGTAAGAAAGTTCAATTTTCCTGAAAAGGATAGTCTTCCTGGTCACTGGTATATGGGAATTTTGTTCTCAAAATTGTTCTCAAATCATACAGCCTGATAAAATAATTAGGCTTCTGGCTGTGCAGCTAACAAGTAGGTTAGCTTGATCACTCAACAGTAAGATACTGGTAATGTAGGCACAGCAATGCCTGCATCCCTGCTTCAGACAGGAAGGCGGTGCAGAGAGTGGTGAGAATGGCTGAAAAGATCATTGGCCGTTCCCTCCCTCCCATCCAGGACATAGCATACAAGTGTTGCTTGAGCAGGGTCTGCAGGATTGTCTGGGATGCTACACATCCTCTTTGTGACCTGTTTTCCTTGTTACCTTCTGGGAGGAGGCTCTGTGGTAACCAAAGCAGAACATCCAGAGTCAATCACGGTTTTGTTCCATACAGTATTAACTCTCAAGCTTCCTCCTTCCGTTATGTATTCAAGATGGACAGTGATTAATATTTATATGTTACTTATATGTAAGGGTGTAGGTCTATACATATGTTGGATATAATATGCTTTAAATGTGTGTTAAGTATGTGTACACTTTGAGAGGAAGCAACTAAATTTCCTTTTTAATGTATGCCATTGTGCCCTTAAGAAAAAATGTCAATAAAGGTTATCTAAATCTAAATTTTCCGTGTTGTATGAGAAAAGCATATCTTCTTTCCTTATTATTACCACTTTGCGCATGCGAGGGGTGCCAGCGCCCCATTTACGCATATGTGAGGATGGCAGCACGCACACACGGGTGCCCACAGTCCGTTTGCACATGTGCGGGCAGGGCCGTGTGAATGCACATTTCCCTGCTGTTCCCTTTTTTTCCAAGCCGCCAAGCCGGAAAGTTTAGGGAACTCTGATGTACACAGAAAAGTGAATATAAAGATTATCTTGTCTTGTCTTGTCTTATCTTATCAATTTTTCCCTGTTCTTTGATTCAGTTTTTCATGTTTTTTTTACCATTTTATTTTCTTTGTGTACATTTTTTTACGATATGTGATATGCTAAATCTTCTGCTTTGTCCAGTTTGAAGGAATTTGTCTTCCGAAACCTGTCCTCTTCTAGTGACTCAACCTTATAACCATTTTAATCTGCTTAAAATTGAAATAAGGAACTGGATTTCCTAATGTAACATTCGAAACAGCTGTTATGGAGGATGTGTACAATGCCAAAGAATATTTTAAGCTAGGTAAGTGCTATAGAGTTAAAACAACTAGGGATTTATTTCTATTTCCTGCCGTGGGAATTGAATTGCTATCATTCATCCACCTACTTTGAAACAAACAAACCACTTCAGTAACTAAGACTCCTGCCTATATCAGGAAGGGAAAGAGCTTATTCTGCCTTTCTGCAGATTGCAAGATCCAGATTGCAGGTTTACTTTAAGTACAGGTGATATGTTTGTGCCTATAGATACTCCGAAACGGGAGTTTTCAAAGTTTTCTGAACTTTGCCACAGAACCTGTCAGCTTGTAAAAACAAGAATCTAGAAACCCGGATTAACAGGTAAACCGCTAGTGATAGAAAACTGGCTATATTCAAGTGGAAGTTCTTTAACTTTAGCAATTCATGGAAATTCATCAATATATTGGAGATTCCTGGGATATAGACTAACACACGAGCCCAGGATTTCTCTCTGCATGAAGCCTACTTATATTTTAAATTGAAGTATCGGTGTGTTTTTCACCAGAAATGAAAAGTCTTATCAAATACAGTAGTACCTCGGTATTCGAACTGCTTCAAAAATCGTCAAATTTGATCCTCAATGCATTTTGATGTAAAAAATGTTATCCCGGTACTTATAGTTTCTTTAGTATTTGCCATGATGCAAAAGTAAGAGGGAGATGGCCACAGAGGGGGAGGACAGGAAGCTGGGCATGTTGGGATGATCACTGACATAAGAAAAAGGACAGATAGAAAGTTTTTCCTGAAAAAAACAAAGGATCACATGGTTAATAATCACAATCACAATCATAATCATAAATGTTGGAAGGGAATTTGGAGGTCTTCTAGTCCTATACCATTTCAGACAAATGGCTGTCCAGTCTCTTCTTAAAAACTTCCAGTGTTGGAGCATTCACCACTTCTGGAGGCAGGTTGTTCCACTGATTAATTGTTCTAACTGTCAGGAAGTTTCTCCTTAGTTCTAGGTTGCTTCTCTCTTTGGTTAGTTTCCATCTGTTGCTTCTTGTCCTGCCTTCAGGTGCTTTGGAGTCACCTGGTTTGTTTGGTACCCATTCTGCCTTCCAGAACCAATTAAGTTGAAACACCGAGATACCACTATATGGTTTGAGTACATCCACGAGACTTGATTTAAAGATACTTATTTACTGTAGGAGCATCAAAAGCCATTCTAAATCCATGCCAGTCTTTCGGTTGAACTCACTAGATATGTATCACCACCACCACCACCATCATCAATCATAATCGTCATCATCACTGGATTATTTTGAGACAAGACACACACTCTCTTCCAGAGCCACTAATTTCCCTCAGATTTAGTGGTAAGTACAGTTAACACATTAGCAGTACATTCTCACAGTAGCAGAGGCATCGTGTATTAACATCATGTTGATCATGAAAGGATGTAAACCATAAAAAAATTGTGACACCAATTTAAAAGATCGTAAAAGATTGATCTAACCAGCTATTGATGGATCCAAATTCTCTAGTAGATCTCGCATGATGAATCTGTTCTTTTCTTTCCTGTTCATTGTAGTCTTCCATATATATATATTTGTAAAAAAAACAACTTGCTATATCATTGCTTCCCAACGAATTAATAAATTGCTGAAATTGTGGTCTTGGAAGACTCATTTTGTAAATCTACCATTGTATGATTTCAGCATCTTTTGCATCTGGGCAATCTTTTGCATCTGGGCAAGCATCAAAATGAGCTATTTTCTGAAACCTCATCAGACAAAATAAATTAAATTTATTGCTGATGGTATGAAGAGTAAATAAAATCCCAAGGTAGTATAGTTTCTTTATTGAATAGCATAAGGATGGGTCAATATTTTGGTTTCTAAACTGCCAAAAGCTCTAATCAGAGTTTTTATCTTGTTCTTTGACTTGTTTCTGTTCATAAAGCTTATATTTCCTCGCCTCCTTATCTACTTAGGACTTATAGCATCTTCATAATATCACACAGCGATCCCTGAAGCAATAAAGCTTGTTACTCGTTGTTGTTCATTTCACTTCTTTTTCTTCATTTGAACAAGCAATCAAAGTTCCAGCTAAGGACTAGATAAAGATATGGCCTTTGTATGCTATTCAAATGCCCCTAGTTTTCATAATGCATGCAAGGTAACTTAAATTTGAAGAAGCCCATTGTACAATACAATATTATAAATATATGATTAATTTTGACCAATATGCTGTATGAGAAAGGAGATGATCTAAAGTGATCTTGGGTTTTTTTATTTTTCCTTTCTCTTTTTTTCGATATAAATTATTTGATTTTACACCCAGCCTCTCATTTTCCACCATTGGTTTGCATTTTTTCCTAAACAATGTGCGATGGAATATTTTTTTTGTGTGACTATCTTTTCATATGTGTGCACTTTCCAATTCTGCCATCCTCTTTTTTTTAATCAACGTTCTGTAATGCAATTTTGTTTGACCAACCGTCTTCCTTTAATAGAAACATTTTTTATCACTTTTGTGGAATTGAAAAACATTCTATGCATCTTTTGACTTGCAAAACTCTAAAATGTCTGCTCATCAGGATATAATTGTGTTTTAGTTTGGACTCTAGATTACCGGCATCTGAATAGGAGAGGTTCTCATTGAAATACAAGTGGAATGCTTTTGTTTCCCATGCTGGCATATAACACATCTATTTCTAACAATATTTCATTGAATCATCTAGGCCAAGCTGATTATAAAGGGGAAAATATTTATTTATTTTTTTAAAAAAATAATTAATTACAGGTTTGTACAAAATGAAAGTCATGGCAAATGTTATCACTGCCATCAAATAGATATTGTGAGATGCTGAATGTCACAAAATTCTAGGAATATCACATCTCAGTTTCCAAATATTCTCATGGCTGTTCCTTATATTTCTGGTATACTGTCCCCAACGTTGCAGGTAAGAGAGATATAATGGCCTTGAAAAGGCCTTTCCACCATCCTATTATAGATCTGATGTTTGATTAAAAGCTTCTCTTTAGGATCAGGAGAGATTGGGCCAAAATGGACTGCTGAAGTGATGATGATGATGATGATGATGATGATGATGATGATGATGATGATGATGATGATGATGATGATGATGATGATGATGATGTTGGAAGGGACCTAGGAGGTCTTCTAGCCAACCCCCTGCTCAGGCAGGAAACCCTATACCATTTCAGGCAAATGGCTGTCCAGTCTCTTCTTCCAGCGTTGGAGCATTCACAGCTATCATTAATATCCCTTGTTATAATTTTTGCTTCCTTCATTAGATCCTGTTGCAAGGAGCTTGATGTCCCACAGGATTCTTTGCAATAACTTCATCCACTAGATTGGACAACAATGTCTATGATCCCCAGACAACACGAGATTAGAAATGCAAGCCCTACAATATCTGGAAGGTTACCAACTGGAAACCACTTGTACTATTATCATTTATCATTGTACTATTATCTTTTACTGACTACTTCTCTCATTAGCTAGTTTTGGCTTCTGTTGTTCATTTTATATATATAAATATATATAAAATAAAGTTAGGGAATCAAAATGTTTATCAACTGGGCTGATTCTACTGTAGTACATCTATATCTATATCTATATCTATATCTAGATCTATATCTAGATCTAGATCTAGATCTCTGTGTGGTTGTGTGTCTGGGTCTGTGTACTACAGTAGAGTCAGCCCAGCTGATAACCATTTGCATTCCCTAACTTTATTTTATAGTGCATTAATTCCTTGTGAAAAACTAGAATTGGCAAGAGGAGTTAAAAAAATATTTTGGAATGAATGAAGTCTTGACTTTATTTATTGTAAAAAAATATAGTTTATTCCACTATAATTCAAGGACATCTTTAAAAGTTGCTTGAACTGTTTAATTTATTTCATTTCTCTTAAGGTTTTTGTACAGGTGTGGAGAAAAGTAACTGCACTAATGTTACTTACAGATTTTAAAATGTGGTACTTTTGGTTTAAAAGTACTTTGCAAGATATAAACACCATTTCCAGGGCTATTTCTTCCCTTCCGCAAAAAATAATGAGCAGGATGGTTGAGGGAGAACATACAAATAGCTGGAATAAGAATAATGGCCATTATGAGTCTGTAGAAAACTACTACTTTAGACAAGTTTACAAAATCAGAGGGCTGGTTTGGGAAAAAAGCAGGTTTAGTTAAAGTTATTTCTGAGTAATTAGATAAGTGAGAATCTATTTTACAGTTCCTTATTCCCCCCCTTCCCCCAAAAGTTGAGCACCACATTGCCACACTTAAAATCTACACAAATGGGACATTTAGTACATTGAATTCATGGCTAATAGTATGATGTAGCGCTGCTTGACTGTCAAACTGAAAATCTTTAATACCTTGAATAATTTTGTCCCTGTGCTCGTTCCCCAAAAGAAACAATGGAAGAGAAAAACAGAATAAAACGGAAGGAAGGGTTGATATACCAGACAGATGGGTGCAAGTGAAGAAAATTCACAGCAGATCAAGCTTGTTTAGAGTAAGCAAGGGAAAGATATATACATAGCGAGAGGGGCAGTCAGAATTAGCATAAGGCAGCCATATATGTCCTCCTGAACGCTGAACAAGTTGTAATGACACACAGCAGATGCACAGCACTCTAAATCGTGCTGCCTTCTAGTAGCCTTTGGGATTTTTTATTATTATTATTATTATTTTAATTTGTATACCGCCCTTCTCCCATAGGACTCAGGGCGGTTCACAGCATATTAAAAACAAATAATATACACAAAATACAAAAAATACAAAATACAAAAATACAAAAATACAAAAAAAATAAACCCCGATAAAAGCCGAATTAAAACCAAATATTACCAGCTGTGTTTCCGATTAAAA
>NW_015386407.1:1066302-1074088 GCF_001527695.2 Protobothrops mucrosquamatus
GTCCACATCCTCGGGAGCAACAGAGTCAAACTCCTCCCATATAACCGTCTCAAGACCTGCTTCCGTCTCCTCCCCCTGGGCCAACCAGTCGGAGTCCAAGCCTTCCCGGATCCGAGCGACTTTGTCATACAGATATTGTGCAAAATCCTCGGCCCTCCCCTCCAGAGGATCCCCCCCTCCCCTCAGTTGGAGGAGAGAGATTGTGCAACTTGGAATCAAAAGACCTTGCTAAAGTGGTTGTTTACAGGCCTGAGTAAACCACACAATTGTTGACCTTTTCCGCATATTAATTGTCATGGTTTGGGAACTAAAAATAATTCCAGTTGGCACTTTGGTTTGGAAGATAAGAACAAGAATACTGACTTCAAGACAAGGAAGGAACAGACTGATACTTTCTTGGATGGCTTCAATGTATGCTGTTATGGGGAACAGTGAGCAATTGTTGAGTGACTCCCAACTGCGTTCAGGCTTCTGTGAAAACTGCTGATATAGATTTTTACATGGATTTCAATCAATCAGAATAGGGCTGGAAGGGATCTTGTACAGTAGGTCTTCTAGTCCAGCCCCCTGCTCATGCAGGAGACCCTATACTATTTCAGACAGGTGGCTGTCCAGTCTCTTCTTAAAAACCTCCAGTGATGAACCAACAACCAACAACAACTTCTGAAGGCAAGCCGATTAATTATTCTCACTGTTAGGAAGTTTCTCCTTAATTCCAGATTGCTTCTCTCTTGATTAGTTTCCATCCATTGTTTCTCGTCCTGCCTTCTGTTGCTTTGGAAAATAAGTACCCCCTCCTCTTTGTGGCAGCCCCTCAAATACTGGAATACTGCAGTCATGTCACCCCTAGTCCTTCTTTTCTCTAGACTGGCCGTACCCAATTCCTGCAACCATTCTTCATATGTTTTTGTCTCCAGACCTTTAATCAGCTTAGCTGTTCTTCTTTGCACTTTTTCCAAAGTCTCAACATCCCTTTTTTGTAATGTGGTGACCAAAACTGAATGCAGTATTCCAGGTGTGATCTTACTAAGGTTTTATGTACTAATACTTCACGTGATTTTGATTCTATGTCTCTGTTTATACAACCAAGGATTGTATTAGCTTTTTTTGGCTGCTGATGCACATTGCTGGCTCATATTTAAGTGATTGTCCACAAGGGCTCCAATGTTCTTCTCACAGTTACTGTTTTTGAGCCAGGCTTCGTCTAATCTCTCCTTGTACTTTTGGTGTTTCCTGCCTAAGTGTAAAAGTTTGCTTTTCTCCACATTAAATTTCATTTTGTTGGATAGGGCCCATTGTTCAAGTCAATTTGAAGGTCTCCTAAATATTTACTTTCAGAATATATCTTGACTATCTTTATTTCTAACAGAAATTTGAAGTTACAGTAATAATTGAGGGGGTTAGATAGTCCTTATTGCTCTACTGCTTTTTTGACATGATTTGTAGATTGGGGTTAGCTGGTTAATTACTATAATAAATAATAGTTTATTGAGTCACAACATAAATAAATAATAAATGTAAATATATTTGTCCTTAGTGTCAGGTGTAGAAAACTAAGAAAGACACATGTAAATGCTCAAAGCAATTTCTTTATTGCTGTTTGCTAATATACAGTATTTTGCCAGACTAAAGCACACACTTCATGACTATCTAATAAGTTCTGGTGAGAAATTATGGAAGATTCTTTCTGCACTGCAGAAAGGTTGATGTTTATCTTTACTCGTTCCTTCTATAACTTAGTACCATATTCCACTACATTAGACATATTTCATATTCAGATATTTTTACAATAGAGAGCTTGGAGACAGAAACAGAAAAACAGTCCATTTGTTCTCACATTTCAGAGGCTCACAGTCTGTGGAACTGGAGGTTCTATAGATCATCCATGACTGACAGATATGAGGACCAACTTTAATTAAAAACAGGTATTATATTTTCAACCTTTAGGGCTGTAGAGAGAGCTTAAAAAGTCAGTGAACTCTTCAGAGGCTCCGTTCTACAAACTACCGATATTCTGGAAAGGAAAAAAAAAACATATGCAGATTAAACTTGTTTGCATAATTCATTCAGAAAATGCAAAGATTTTCTGGTTATAGAATTTAGATTGCAAAGATCAGAGATTTTTTTTTTTTTAAAAAGGAAAACAATAGAGTATTTCAATTGTCAGAATTTTGCTTTTCCATTTCCATGAACACCCCATTTCACTTGACAACATTGTGAAGCAAGAAAGTAGATTTTCATTTTTTTCTGCCAGCATTTAATGGTTTATATTCATTTCTCAAGAAAATAGGTGCATTCCACTCTTTTCAACATCTTTGTCTTTTGAACACTGAATTATGGAATCTTTTAGCAATGGCTAGCGTAAGTAGCCTTAGATTTGTCATCATAATGGAAAACAAAATCCAGTAGCATCTTATGAAGGCTGAAGGATGTTGTTTAAATAAGATGCAATTTAGAAAAAAAGATTTTTAAAAAAATTAAAAACCACTCTTTCAAATGAGAATAATACTTTGAGATGCTCAGTACCATCAAAATAGATTCTGACACACAATAGATAATAGCAATTTGAAGAGAATTCACATATTCAAGCTTTTAGTAATACTTGAAAACCAACATATACCAGCCCTGTAGTAACTTTTGTGATCAATTGAATCAGCTCCAATACATATATGAATGGGAAGTCTTAAACTTCATCATGAATGGTTCTTACAAAATATGTACATTAAAGTAGCCATTCTGTTTTTATGGTCAACTGGGATATAAAGAAAGATGTAGTTTAGCCCATGAGAACTGCACAATATTTCAAAAACAAGACTATAAAAGAATTGTGGTGCCCTTTTATTGAACTACATTGGCTCTAAGTTAAAAGAACAGAACAGAATAGAATAACAGAGTTGGAAGGGACCTTGGAGGCTCTCTAGTCCAACCCCCTGTCAAGCAGGAGACTGTATACTATTCCAGATAAGGGGCTGTCTAGCCTCTTCTTAAAAGCCTACAGTGATGGAACACCCACAACTTCTGAAGGCAAGCTCTTCCACTGATTAATTGTTCTAACTGTTAGGAATTTTTTCTTTAGTTTTAGATTGGTTCTCTCCTTGGCTAGTTTCCATACATTGTTTCTTATCCTGCCTTCAGGTGCTTTGGAGAATAGATTGATGCCCTCTTCTTTGTACAAACTCCTTAGATCAGGGGTCCCCAACCCCAGGTCCATGGACCAGTACCGGGCCACAGCATGCCAGCAACTGATCCGCCCAAACAAGCAAAGCCCCATCTGCGGGATACAGGCAGCACACAAAACTAAACCCCTCCGGTCCATGGAAAAATTACTCTCCATGGAACCGGTCCCTGGTGCCCAAAAGGTTGGGGACATCTACCTTAGATATTAGAAAGGGAAGATATTGGAAGAACAGATATGCTCAATGAGTTGTCTATCCATCCATTCAATCCCACAAAGAAGAGGGAGTCAAGCTATTCTCCAAAGCGCCTGAAGGCAGGAAAAGAAGCAATGGATGGAAACTAATCAAGGAGAGAAGCAACCTAGAACTAAGGAGAAACTTCCTGACAGTTAGAACAATCAACCAGTGGAACAACCTGCCTCCAGAAGCGGTAAATGCTTCAACACTGGAAGTTTTTAAGAAGAGGCTGGACAGCCATTTGCCTGAAATGGTATAGGGTTTCCTGCCTGAGCAGGGGGTTGGACTAGATGACCTCCAAGGTCTCTTCCAACTTTATTATATTATTATTATTATTATTATTATTATTATTATTATTATTATTATTATTATTATTATTATTATTATTATTATTATTATTATTATTATTATTATTATTATTATTATTATTATTATTATTATTATTATCCCTAATACCTTTTTCTTGATAACTTAGACAGCTCTGTCACCAGCGTTTATATATATAAAGTGTTAAGGGAGGAGAGTTGTATGTATCCCAACATACATTACTTTACATTTATCCAATGAATTTTCACTTTGCACTTGACTTGATATTTCACCAACTTGGAACACTTTTGGATTTTATTAACCTGAATAATTTGAACGCATGCCCACATTTGGTCAACTGACTTCTTGCATAAAACATGTACTTTTATGAAGAGATGGAACGGTCCCAATCTTAGTTTGCTGAAGAATTTCATTTTTTAATTCTTCCCATTGAGAAACTTGTCCACTGATTCCCACTCTTTTCTCTCTAATCAATTAACAATGCACAAAATGATAGGATGTTCCATGACTGCTAAAAGCACTTAATGAAGATCCTTATCAAAACAGAGACAGGGCCACCTCCATCCATAGAGTGACAATCTCAAAAACTCCTAGAAGACTGTTGAAAAGTAATTTCTTTTTGCCGAATTTATGTTGATTTTTCTTTCTCCATGGCTTGTTCTCTGTGGGTTTAGATTTTAGTAGCATTTCCACTAGTCTGATCAGAACGTAAAGCTGATTGGCATATAACCTCTCTAGGCTATCCTTAAAAGATCATTGTCATCAATGATTCCAGTTTTTTTCTTACTGAACCAATTTGAGGGAAAACTTCCAGATTTTTGCTAGGAGTTCAGCTAGTCCACATTGGGAACATTTTACCATATGTGGTGGCAATGCCCCAAAGCAAAAATTTACTGGGAGCAAATAAGAAAATGGATATTGGAAATAACAAGACAACAAATTGAATTCAAGCCTGAAATATTTTTACTAGGTATAATTAATCCAAAAATTGAAAAACGTCTCCAATACATCATTATACATATTATAACGGCGACACATATTACATATGCGCAACATTGGAAAAATGAAAACATACCAACAAGTGCAAAGATTATAGGAAAGATTTTAGACTGTGCAGAAATGAACAAACTAACTCTAGAAATGAAAGACAAAGAAGTTACTGAATTTCACGAGGTATGGGACATGTATTATACTATAGCTGGTTAGAATTAAGGAATAAAAAAGTAAGAGAAGTAATGTAAATAACTGTTAATAAATGTAAGAGATATAGGACATAGTATTGTTAAGGAAAAAGGAAAATGTATTGTGTATTGTGTATTTTGTTTGTCTGAAAAATAAAAAAAAATATATTAAAAAAAAAAAAAAAGAATACTTGGGTGAAAATAATCAGACTGGTGATGGATACAGAGAGAAACATGACTCCAGTAAGCATGGTGGCCCCTGCAGCTGATTCCTTGTTGCTGTTTTATGCCTCATTGACTTAATAGCTTCAGTCTTTATGATTTTTATTGCAATTTCTATCTTTGGGTTCTGCCTTTTTATTGGGGCTTGATTTTATTGTGTCATCGTTGGTTCTTACTTCCACAAATAGTTTCAGTGTTTCATGTTTTTATATTATTTTATATCATCTTATAGTAAATTTACTTATATCTATTTCAAATAATTACATCACTATATAGGAGTTGAATTGGGAAGAGAGAAGGGGGGAGGAGGATTCGACAGGATGAAAGACTTTAGCTCCCTCCCTCCCTCCCTTCCTTCCTCCCTCCCTCCCTCCCTCCCTCCCTCCCTTCCTTCCTTCCTTCCTTCTTTCCTTCCTTCCTTCCTTCCTTCCTTCCTTCCTTCCTTCCTTCCCATGTGTATATATTCTCATTGTAGTTGCTCTGGGCAGCTTAGGAGAAGATATTCTATATAACATTCTAAAACAATTAAACCATATAAAACTATATTAAAACAAACTTCAACAAAAAATGCTAAAATGCCACTAACTATGAAAGCCCTCAGTAAAAAAGGTAGTATCTAAAACCCTTCTAGGTGGAAAAATAGAAGTAAAAAAGGAGGGGCAGGGAGTGGCTGCATCAGCTTCAAAGCCAATTTTAAAAAAGCAGTGGTAGAGAAAAAAACAGAATTTGCTTTTGCATTGAAAGATATTGAGAGTGAGACTTGCCAGTGTTTCTCAGACAGCAGGTAAGATCGGAGGAATCTGAACTATGTTAGCCTTACAGTTTCTTAGGAGAAAGTGTGTATATGGGTATGTGTTCGTTTTAAAGGGAGCCCTGGGATTAAGAATTAATTAATCAATTTCTGATAAAGAAAAGCAAAGCTAAAAATATAGCTATATATATTTTAGTCATTGTTTATGTGTGTATTCTAGTGTGCTATTCAAACAGACAAGCACCTGCAACATAACACCCCGGACTTAACAATTGTCGATAAGAAAGACAAAAAAGTCTGGATAGTGGATGTGGCAGTGCCTGGAGACAGCAGAATAGATTGGAAAGAACTGGAGAAGATAACAAAATACAAAGACCTACAAATAGAAATAGAAAGACTGTGGCAAAGGCAAGCAAGGGTAGTACTAATAGTAACAGGCGCCTTGGGTGCAATCCCAAAACAACTGGTGCACCACTTGAACACCATTGGCATTGACAAATTTGCCATTAGTCAATTGCAAAAGGCGGCCTTACTAGGAACTGCTTCCATCCTGCGACGATATCTGTAATATCATCAAACGTCCACATCTGCCTATCCCAGGTCCTTGGTAAGGACTCGATAGGTAGACAAAAATGCCAAATCCAGTCTGAACATCTGGCTGACTATGCGATGAATAATAATAATAATAATAATAATAATAATAATAATAATAATAATAATAATAATAATAATAATAAAACCAATCTGTGAAGTAGATTCAGTTGAGATTGACTGACCCAAAGTCACCTGGTGAATTTGCATGGCTGAAAATGGATTTAAACGCAGGTCTTCAAATCGATATAGCATAAATTTGCCGTGGCGCTAATGGTGATTGGTAGCTTCTAAACAAGAATTAATCCTAGGCAATTGGTGAATGATTTCTCTGGAGAAGCTGAGATTCTCATTCACTGGATAAGATCTAACAGCTGGTCATCTTCTACCTGCAATTATTTTATCCCCAAGAATATGACAGTAAATATACTGTACAATATTTAGAACAAATTACAAGTAGAAGACCATCTATAAGCCTTATGTTGTTATCTGAAGCCTTATATTCTCCGTATTTCTGGATTCAGGTTCTCACAACTATTTTTTCACAAAGTTCTCAAGCTTTTCAGCAAATGTCATTTTGGATCCCACATGCATTCAAGTTCACGCAAATGAAGGTTTTTCTTGACTATCTGGAGAGAGTGGCTGTATTTCTGAAGAACCAAGACTACTGGAATGAGTCTAAATGTGTAGTTCTTCTGTTTTGCCACCATTGTCAGTAGAACTCCACTTAATAGGTACTAATAATTGTATTTTCCGGTGCTGTTTCAAATCTTATACTGTAGAGATGTTGATGCCATCGTTCCTGTTTAAAATGCCACTGATTGAGCATCAACACATTTTCCTGCGCAGAAAACCTGTGCAGAGTTCCTCCTGTTGTACATAAAGCAGTTGGTTCATTAACTTTACCCTAGAACTGAACAGGTACTCTCCTTCCTCTGTTATTAATATTTGTTAATATTAATAACCTAATATTAAACAAGAAAACTGAGAATGAATGGGCATGATTATTCCTATAGTGGAATAAACATTACAGAATAATATTCTCTCTCTCTCTCTCTCTCTCTCTCTCTCTCTCTCTCTCTCTCTCTCTCTCTCTCTCTCTCACACACACACACACACACACACACACACACATGTGGGATCGCAAAATCCCGGGATCCTGCGCCTGCAGGATGAACTTATTCCTCTCCAGAGGAATGGACTGGTGATGTACGTTGGCCTAAACCAACGGGCCTCGCTTTAGATCAGGAAACACACGGGCAACATGCTTCTTCAGGTGAGATGGCAGGCAAAGACCCTCA
>NW_015386407.1:1076808-1096797 GCF_001527695.2 Protobothrops mucrosquamatus
CTTCTAATATGTGCAATGAAAAGAGAGTGTCTGCGGTCATGTAATAATGTTTGAAGAGACTGAAAAAGAGTCATTATTGTTGGAGGTATTGAAGGTGATAAGTATGAATCAAAAATGTTATGTGCTGTCTGAGAAACATAAGAACTATCTGTTATAATATTTAAAGGTTGTAAAGGAAAAGTAGAGAGAGCTAAGATAATTCAGCTTGTTGGGCAGAGGACTGAGGAGAGGTAAGTTTTTTATGCCATTTCCCTTGATATTGCCATGTACAGGCACCATAGGTTTTTGAACCATCAGTAAAAATGGTAAGACAGTTCTTGAGTGGGGAAAAAACAATAGGAGTTGAAAAAGAAATAGGAATTGTTTTTATCAGTTGCAACCTAGGGTCAGCAGGGAGGTGACATGAAACACGTCCATGCCACCCATATAACGCATCTTGTAAAACTTCGGAAGTTTGAAATAAAGGTTCCCATTGTGTGAGTTTAAAGGGAAGATATAAGGCAAAAGGTTCTAGGCCTATGAGTGCTTTGGCACGTTTTCTGCCCTTTTCAATTAATAAAGCCATTTGTAATGGTCGTGTGGTAAGTGTATTGCGAGGAGTGTGAGACAAATGTAGCCATTCTACAATGAGAAGTTTGTTATGTTTGCCGTGATCTGGTATCTGGATCAGAATACCAGTGAGCTGAGAGGGTGTGGACAGGAGTGCAAGAGATAAAGGGTGATTAGCTACTATGCGGTCAACCCATGTGACCTGAAGAACAGAGTTGATGTTTTGTAAAGCTTTATAGTGAAGTTCAGTTAGAGTTAGAGTATCAGCGGGTTGTCTTAATGTAGATAAAGCTTGGAAAAATGGAGAAAGAAGTTCAGTAGTAAGGGAAAGATAGGGACGTGCCCAATTAAGGGTCCCTAGATATTGTTGTAATTGTACCAAGGTGGGGTGTGTGGGGAATTTTAAAGTTGGTAAAACGGGAGTAGAGGAGGAAGCCAACATCTTATGTCCCAAATATTGAAAGGGATAATGTGTNGGACAATAGGGGGATGGCTCTCCATTGCCATACACAAAGAACAGGAAACTTAAGTCAAGGAGGTACTAATTCAAGGTAAGCTTAACAGGAGAAATGAAACTTAAGTCAGGAAACGAAACCTAAGGCAGGCAGGTAAGCTTTTCAGGAGAAACGAAACTTAAGTCAGGAACCAAATGGATGCAACACACACACACACACACACACACACACACAAAACAAGAGAGCAAGAGAGAGAAAAAGAGGGAGAGAGGGAGAGAGAGAAAATAAGAAAGAGAGAGAAAGAGAGAGAAAGAAAGAGATAAAGACAGAAAGAGGGAGAGAGAGAGGGAGAGAGAGAGAGAAAGAGAGAGAGAGAAAGAGAGAGAGAGAAAGGAAGAAAGAAAGAAAGAAAGAAAGAAAGAAAGAAAGAAAGAAAGAAAGAAAGAAAGAAAGAAAGAAAGAAAGAAAGAAAGAAAGACACAGAGAGATAGAGATGGAGATGAAGAGAGAGAAAAAAAATTTGGCCCAGCAAGTCTACAATCTACTTAGACATCAACAGTCTGGGGGAGGAGATTTGTAAAACATGATGTGTGTGCATTCACAAAAGGCTTATCAGAATATCCATTCACAAAAGGCTTATCAGAATATCCATTCACAGAATAGCTGACATAGGAAATACTATCAGTCAAAAAAACACCAGCTTTGCTTGCCCTTTTTTTCTGCATGAGACCCATTGCTACACCAGCTTATTTTTGTCTCTTTTTCTAGATAGTAGAATATATTACAGACTATGTAGTTCAGAATGTTGGAAAAGGTGCGTTTTGCTTTGAGCTATGACCTTCCTCCTCCTCCTCCTCCTCCTCCTCCTCCTCCTCCTCCTCCACCCCCACCCTTCCCCTGTCTCCTTCTCTTTCAACATAACAGGCATGTTGTATCTATATATCTGTAAAGGGGTCTTAGAATTGGCAAGATCGTTGGTGCAGCGTTGGTCCAATTTTTGCCCATCTGTGCAACGTAAACACATATATCAGAGAGGTGATGCTTCGATTTCACTGCTGGGCTTCCATGTTGGAGATCTATATACACAAATCCTGTCCACTCCTCGTAAGAGGCATATTTGTCATCACATTTATGATTCTTTGATTCTGCCCCTCCTACCTTTGATTTTAGTCATATCCATTTCTGAAATGTGGACCTGAGAAATTCTGAGGAGGGTAAAACAGATCTTCATGTTTGTGTGTGTGTGGGAGGGAGGGAGACAAATCAAAAGCCACTCTCATCCCAATCAAGGGCATTACAAGACAATGGTTGTGGTGCATTGAAAAAACAACAACAGCCATCTCCAGCTTGTTGCCTTTAGAGGCTGAATGGAAGTTATGCATCGTCGTCTTATCTATATGGAAAACACTATCTAGTAGAGGTCTAGGAGAGAATTGGACTCTAAAAATGATGTGTTTTGTACAGACTCTCAAGCATTAAAGGCTTTGACTAGCTTATAGCTGCAGAACTCTGTATTTTATGGATTCAGGTATGGCTGCACTAAAATATTATGAGGGTTGTACCTGAATTAACATATAATGATTGCAGGAATAGTGACTTATTAAAGTGGGAGACTCAGCTGTGAGGACACTGTTTAGGTACCTACAGCTGAGGGCTTTGAAAACCCTTGAATCCAAAAAGCCTGCAATTGTGACAGTTACGTATGGCCTCGCTGTACATCAGTAAAGGTTTGCAGAACACTTCAGCAGCCACTTGAAACGTTCAGTTCAATTTTGAAGAATGAACAAAAGCTCTCCTTTGGTTTCCTTTGATCCGTTAGGACTCGTTTTTGCCGTTCCGCTCCTTCGCATCAAAGAATTCATTTTCTTGCAAAATGAAATGATTGAGTGAGTGACATAAGGCTTAGTTTTTCCTGACTGTTTGAATCTTCTTCGGATGGCTGGTGTTGTAAAATATATACACACACCTATATATATATATATACACACACACCACTATGAAACACTGTTCTCATTAAAATAACCCATTGTGATACATTCCACTTGATCAAAACCACAATTTATGACACTTCTGTAAACAGCGTGAGAAGGCAGCACAATATCTTCCTAAGCCTGTTTAAACGAATGATGGTCTCTTGATGTAGCTGATGCTCAGTGATAGCCGTCAAGCAGTTTTTATAAGGAAAATAATTTTGGATCTAATTATGCATTTTTATAACGAGCAAATTTTTGTGAACAGGAGGTGTCGTGATCAGAGGTCCGTCTCTCCTATCTGCCCACCAATTTTAATTAACAAATGCTACTGCAGCAACAGTTGTAGAGCATTTTAGTTTGATGGGTCAAGTCTGAGGATTTGATCTATCAGTTCGCCTTCCAAGACCATTTCCTATTATGGTCTGCGATGATCCTGTGGTAATTTTGGAGAATAAAACACTTCTTCCAAATTGAATCATCCTATTTCTCAGTCATTTTCAAGAAGTTCCCCCATGCCATGAGAGGTTAAGGGAATAGAGTATTATAGTCATTCTTCTCGGTGGTGGTTCTGAGTGCTGAAGAAGATTTCTTCAGTTGCTTATCTCACTTCAGTGGCTTCAGCTCTCCAAGAAGAATGTGGATGTTAGAGGCAGATCTGGACTATCTTTTAGTTACATAAGGCTTTTCATTTTGTCTACTCTTGTTTGAGTATCATTTTTAGGTTAAGTGGCTGGTGGTTTTATGGAGGATTGGAAGGAAATATATTTCTATGATGGCTTTCATAGACATAAGTTTTGAATCTTTTTGTTTTTGTAAATCACCTGGGTCCCAAACAAGGAGCCGTGGATCAGCAGATGTAATGAGCACAGAAATACATAAACCTTGATTGTAGACATTGATTGACACAAATAATATTGATTAATTAGTTTAAGCCTATAATATCCAAGGATGAAAGGGAAAACATAATCCAGTGATGGCGAACCTTTTAGAGACTGAGTGCCCAAACTGCAACCCAAAACCCATTTATGCATCGTCGAGTGCTGGGTGGGTATGGCCCATTGGCTGGATGTGGCCCGTTGGCTGGGTGTGGCCCATTGGGTGGGCATGGCCCATTGGGTGGGCATGGCTGTGGTGGTAACGGCAGACTGGGTGGGACTAAAAAGTTCAATCAATCAATTCCAACTTTGCAAGATCTTTTTTTTTCCCGCAAGAAGTTGAAATTGACTGATTGATTGAACTTTTTTTTTTTTGCACATGGCGGCAGAGGCCTAAAATGAAAAGGTTTTATAAAACCCAACTGAAGGCCTAGGGCTGGGGTGACGGCGCACGTGGCCACAGAGAGGGGTCTGAGTGCCACCTTTGGCACCCGTGCCATAGGTTCGCCACCACTGACATAATCCATTCCTTAAGACCATGGACAGTGCAATCCATTTGAAAGGACTATATGCCATGAAGTCAAACATGTGTTATCACTGCAATGTGGAGACAGCTTTTCAAAGACTGTGTCCCATGATGTTTACATGTGGACATGTAGAAAGGAAAAGGGACATTCACATGGGAAACTATGACAGGTCAGTCTTGGTTTGGTCCTGTATATACAACTTGTGATTCACCAAGTTTAAAACAATGTACGAGTAATAGCAATATTGAGATGTCCTTGGTATTTAATAGATTCTCTTCTTGCAGTCCAGCAGTGATAAAGGACAGATTTACAAGTTCTATGCCAGGCTGTTCAGAACTGCTGCATTATGTTTAGTTTGTCGGATCCTATGTTGTTTAGGCCTGGAGACTCTATCCTTATTGATAGAAAGTTGAGTGAGATTATCTTGCCTTTCCCCTGCAATCAAGGCATGGACATCAAATATGGAAGAAATGACTACAACACTAATGATACGAGAATGTGTGGCTTCTGAAGAGATAAAGACAAATTACAAGGTTCCTAGACCAACATCCAGCCCTTCTGCTTTGTACCGTCTGTAATTGCTCACTTCTAATCATCCCTATTGTTAGATTTGAAAGTGGCGGCTTCCTCACTGTGTTTTGTGAATTAGTTGAAGCATAACTTCCTTTCATTAAAAAAAAATATCTCTTAAAACCTGACAATTGTTTTATAACTCAAAGTCTCTCTGTGGACTTTGATTCGAAGGGCTAAAGTTCGATTACCACTTGAAGAACTTAAAAGATTCTACTATTATTAGCAGAGATCCCTGTAGAGCTGTTATAAAAAGGTTAAGGACCCCAGAACAAAAGCTACAGCATTGTGTTATAATTCTACATGTTAGAATCATTTTCTTGCAAGCCAAGCAGATTTAAAAAACAAAACAAAAAACTGGCTACCTAAAGTCTATTTTTTACAGTATTGGAATAGGACCCACATGGCAGGTCAAATAATATCCATGAACCTATGGCAGTGATGGCAAACCTTTTAGAGACCGAGTGCCCAAACTGCAACCCAAAACCCACTTATGTATCATCAGGTGCCAGATGGGCGTGGCTCATTGGGTGGGTGTGGCCCATTGAGTGGGCGTGGTCCATTGGGTGGGCGTGGCTGTGATGGTAACAGCAGACTGGGTGGGATTAACAAGTTCAATCAATCAATTCCAACTTTGCAAGATCTTTTTTTTCCCCCGAGAAGTTGAAATTGACTGATTGAACCTTTTTTTTTTTTTTTTTTTTGCACATGGCGGCGGAGGTCTAAAGCGAAAAGGTTTTATAAAACCCAACTGAAGGCCTGGGATTCGGGAGATGGCGCGCGTGCCCACAGAGAGGGCTCTGAGTGCCACCTCTGGCATCCGTGCCATAGGTTTGCTACCACTGACCTATGGATACTTAGCAATAACAGTGATTTTGTTTTCAGAGAAACATGAAATATTGGGAACCCTTAATTACACAGATGATCATTTTGCTGCACGTTTCGATAATTGATTAAAAAAAACCTCCCAAAAATTATATTTCACATGGCTGAATGCCCAGATGCACAAATTTTCTGAGCTGAGCTTTTGACTAGCTCAACTCCAATACAATTCACAACAATCTCAGTGACACTTAATGGATGCTTAAAATCATCTTTCCAAGTGATGAGAAAAAAAATCTGCTTTTCTTCTATCCTCACATATTAATTAAATACTGATCGTACTGTAAACCATTTGCAAGCTGACACCAGATTAATGGTCATTCATAATGACCATCAGGCTACAGAGATGTTGATATTGGCTTCCTATTCCTATGGGCCTTCAGAAACTCACATGAGTGTAGCTTAACTCTTTCAGCAAATATGTTTGTTTGTTCGTGTCAGAAGCATCACAATTAAAATAAGGCACACTCTATGACATAAAATTTAAAATATAAAATACAAGATTAAAATATATACAAATTAAAGAGACCTTGCCCAGAAACTAGCAACATTCATTGCATTCTGTCGTGCTGCCATGAGGTCCTCAAGTGTACACCGATTCAGACACAAAGGGCAGGTATACAAATGTATTGTTGTTTGCATGCCACCACAATCGCAAAGAGCAGAAGCAACTGGTTAACCCCATTTGTTCAGAGTATCTCTGGATCTTGTTGTATCCATGTACGGTCTATTCAATGATTTCCATACTTCCCAGCTTTCGTCAAACCCAGATGCCAGCTCCCTAGTTGATTCCATCCAGTGTTGGTTCTTTGTAGCTTTTCATAGCTCCGTTCTGCTTTCAAATTCTTCAAAGTTCTTCCATCGATCTAAGGAAGCTTTTCCTGGACTTTAGTATTTACCAAATACGTTGAACAGATAAAAAAACAAATAATTTATATTGTATCTTGAGTGTTAAGAGTTATTTATTTAATAAAGTATATTCTTCAAGGCCACAGAATGCAGTGGTCATGTCAAGCTAGTAATCTGACTAGCTGCCTTGTTTGACATGATAAATTCTAGCAACATGCTGTAAAAATAGATTAATATAAAACATGCCATAGTGATTTTTTCCCCTTCTGAGCTGTGATCAAATCACCTAAACATCGGAGATTAAAGTCTAGCTTAATGTCTGCATGCTAAAATGAAATTTTTATTTACAAAATAATTGAGCATGCTGAGTGGATGATTCAAAAGCGTTGATAATATCTTTGTTTTAGCATAAAAACTATTAGCAATATTAAAAGACTGATAACAGCATGCTGAAATGAGTTTCTCTTAAAAAACAGGACATTATTTCAGAAATCAAAGTATGACTATGCCATACCTCTTCATATTATTGGCCCACTGATCACAACTGAATCAATTTATTTTAAAATCCAAGCCACTGAATTTATTTCTCTTTATATTCTATTGCAAATAAAAAAATAACATCAATTACTATCCTTAAGATAGTAATAATAACTCAAATAATAGTTCAGTTTCCAAGAACACTTTTATCTATAACTATAACTAAAGATTCAGTGGGATTTATGGAGAAATAGATAGATAGATAGATAGATAGATAGATAGATAGATAGATAGATAGATAGATAGATAGATAGATAGATAGATAGATAGATAGATAGATGGATGGATGGATGGATGGATGGATGGATGGATGGATGGATGGATGGATGGATGGATGGATGGATGGATGGATGGATGGATGATAGAGTAGGATGCAAAATGTTGCAAAGAAACTCAAGAATTCTAGCTGTATATAGCTAGTTGAAATTATTTGTAACTTTTTAAAATATGGAGAAAGGGATTTTTGTTTTGTTTTCTTTGCTTAATTTCAGAGATGAGATTCATCAGATTCATCTTACGTTGTTAAGTTGATCAAAGCGATGGCAATAAGTACGACAATTTTACTTGAAAAAAGATTGAACTCTTTCGTGCAAAGCTAATTTAATTAGAAAGTTTCTGGGCTTTTGCTTTGTGAAATATCCCCTGCATAACTAGAAATTTTACAAAATAAATTAAAAGTGTGATTAGGGAGCCAAAGAGTTTGGAAATACACCCAAGTACAGACACAAACACAAACACAGTCAGAGGGGCATCAAATATGGAACTCACATCTTATCAACTTGGGAGGGTTTTATGCAATTTCATACAATATATCCCTTTTCCATATTTGACATACTCACTGTCTAGAGGCCAGCCTGAAAACTGCAGCTGGCTGATTAATGATTAAACCTATTGCATGCTTATTTAAAACACACACACACAAAAACTGCACTGGCTCCAGCTGATCTCATTCCTTTTGCGGAGCATTGCAAATTTTGCTTACTAATGGAGGCCATCTTACTGTCCCAGGCCTTCCTCTTCTGACCCTCTATGAATTTGTAAGGCTGTCACAAAGACCCTGTGATTCCACAAACCCAGGGCCTTTCATACCTAATTAGATTTATAATTTATAGAATTTAACTTTGGTGAGCTGCACATTTAGTTTTCTCCTGCACTTCCAATAGTTCTTTGGCCTGGCTCTCTCCCAACCCATATGCCGAGAAGACAATCCTTACATAGAATGGAAGGGGTTAGCCAGTGGTGGGATTCAGCTGGTTCGCACAGATTCAGCAGAATCAATACCGATTTTTTTGTTGAGTTCAGTGAACCGGTTATGATAAATCTGGTTTTTGACAGGTCTGTTTTTTGTTCAACTTCCTTCCAGGCAGGGGAAAAAAAACCCCTCCCCAAAAGTCCAAGAGGGGAGCGACGGAAACAAAATGGAGACACGGCGCCTTCAATCAGGTCACTCAGGCGAAAACTAGGTGGTGCTTCTCAGAAGTAATTTCAGGAATAGACGCTTCATCTCTAAAGTTTCCCGAATGGTGCATACGGGAAAGGGGGCAGGGCCACCAAGTATTAGCTGAGGTTGTGGCTCTGGGACTTTTTCCTTTTCTAGCTATACCAAGGGTAGGCAACCTTGGCTCTTTTATGACTCGTGGACTTCAACTCCCAGAATTCCTGAGCCAGCCATGCTGAGGGGAAAGGGAGAGGTTTTCAAGCTGAGCAATGCTTGCTCAGGAATTCTGGGAGTTGAAGTCCACGAGTCATAAAAGAGCCAAGGTTGCCTACCCCTGAGCTATACAGAGCATAACTAATGATGAGTGGGGAAGCTCTTAAAGGGTTCTGTTCTGAGAACCGGATCTTGACTTATTTGAATCCCGCCACTGGGATTAGCCAAAATATCTAGGTATTCAGGTTTTCTCTGATGTGCCATTCTCTACTGTGCAATTCAGAGAATACAAAGGGTGTCATCACACTTTAAAAAAGGTACACAAAGGGAAACCATGAGAAACTGCAACTATTTAGTTTGAAATGAAGAAGGTGACAGTGATATACAGCATCTACATGGAGGGAAGTGTGTAGTGGGGTGCCCCAGGGCTCTGTCCTGGGCCCAGTTCTCTTCAACATCTTCATCAATGATTTGGACGAGGGGATAGAGGGGGAACTCATCAAATGTGTAGATGACATCAAGCTGGCACGAATAGCCAACACTCCAGAAGACAGGCTTAGGATACAGGAGGATCTAGACAGACTTGAACACTGGGCACTATCCAACAAAATGAAATTCAATGGTGAAAAAAGAAAGGTTCTACATTTAGGCAAGAAAAACCAAATGTACAGGTATAGTATAGGGGGTACCTTGCTCAATAGTAGTAACTGTGAGAGGGATCTCGGAGTCCTAGTGGACAATCACTTAAATATGAGCCAGCAGTGTGCTGCAGCTGCCAAAAAAGCCAACTCAGTGCTGGGCTGCATTAATAGAGGGATAGAATCAAGATCACGTGAAATATTAATACCACTTTACAATGCCTTGGTAAGGCCACACTTGGAATAGAGCATCCAGTTTTGGTCACCATGATATAAAAAAGTTGTTGAGATTCTAGAAAGAGTACAGAGAAGAACAACAAAGATGATTAGGGGACTGGAGGCTAAAACATACAAGGAACGGTTGCTGGAATTGGGTATGTCTAGTTTAATGAAGAGAAGGACGAGGGGGGACATGATAGCAGTGTTCCAATATCTCAGGGGATGCCCAAAAGAAGAGGGAGTCAAGCTATTCTCCAAAGCACCTGAAGGCAGGACAAGAAGCAACAGATGGAAACTAATCAAGGAGAGAAGCAACCTAGAACTAAGGAGAAACTTCCTGACAGTGAGAACAATTAACCAGTGGAACAACCTGCCTCCAGAAGCTGTGAATGCTCCAACACTGGAGGTTTTCAAGAAGAGACTGGACAGCCATTTGTCCAAAATGGTATAGGGTTTCCTCCCTGAGCAGGGGGTTGGACTAGATGACCTCCAAGGTCCCTTCCAACTTTATTATTATTATTATTATTATTAATATTAATATTATTATTAATATTATTATTATTATTATTATTATTATTATTATTATTATTATTATTATTATTATTATCATCATCATCATCATCATCATCATCATCATCATCATCATCATCATCATTATTATTATTATTATTATTTTTGATCAAAGTATATCAAATGAACCATGACATAGATAGTATGGAGAGAGAGCTTTTTCTTCCCAACTCTTTCCTCACAAATGTTAGCACTTAAACCTGAATGAGGGACTTCAATGAAACTCTAGCCTTGGAATGATTCCCTGGAACATTTTGGTTGTGAGAACAGTGATGTCCTAGGAATTATTATTTTTTTCAAAAAAAAAGGGGGAAAGTTAGCACTTAACTAAAATCCCATTACTGAGAGGGTTGGAAATTGATTTCAGTGACTTTGTGATATCAAATCAAACTGAATCTTGTTTGCTGCCTGGTTACTGTTTACTCCAAACACAGTGGAGAAGAAAAGAAAATTTTGAAAGTTAAGATAAATTTTAATTCTATAATTCTATAAGTCTCTCTCTCTCATCATTGAATGTGGGCTCCATAAGCAAGTTTATTTACAGTATTTACTCAATAAACAAGTCCAGTGAGTTAATTTATTACACTTTTCCCTCAATATTCATCTTATTTAGGGTTTTTAGAGCCTTGAGGCAGTTTTAGTCACATGCACGAGTACGTTCCAAAGGTTTTGAGATCCTGAACAAGGATCGAATCCAATAATTTGGGAAATATACTGAACAGGATTCTTAAAAAAAAAAAACAGCTTGTTGAAACTTTGAACTTAGCTGTTGAGGAAGAAGAGAGTGCAAGCGTCTTTCGGACATTTCGGACTAATAAGAGGGAATATTCATAGCTCAGATTTGAAATGTGGGGTCCTTGATGCTCTCCGAGCTTGATTCTTTTCTTGCAGGCATTTCAGTACCTGAACTTGGGAACATTATCAGTGCTAAACTGTTTGCAAAGTACAAGTGGGTCTCTCTGCTGCCAGTCTTGTTCCATCCTGCAGCTTGCATTACAGAAATGTAACGGTAGAAATAGAACTGTTCTTGCAGATGGAGAAAAAAACACAGAATTGTCCCTGAAATGAATATACAGACAAAGGTGCTGTATTCTCGGAGAAAGGAACCGAAAAGAAAGAAAAAAGCCGCTCTGAAAAACAAGAATTTGTTTTCTCTATCTTGCGCAGTATCATTAAATATTCAATAATACATGTCCTAGCCAAAGTCAATTTGTCACTTACCCTAGCAAAGCACCCAGAAGCTCACAACAATTAAATTGCTATTTCCCCCCGCCCCTCCCCTCTCCTTCTCTCTTATGCACTCGCTTCTCCACCAAGTCTCTTTACTATTTATGAACTGCATTTTCAAACCCAGCCGCAGCCCGAAAGAACATCAGTCCTCCATGTTTTTCTGAGGTCAAACTCCAGAGCTCTGGAAAACAATATCTTTACACGTTAGAAGTCTTTTGCTGAAACAAACTGAGTGGAACAACCATGAACGAAGCCTCGGGCGAAGAAGAGTGCCTGTTAATATGCCACCTTAGCTTCTCCGTGTTTGGTATTTTCTGCCAATGAATCCCCTTGAGGGAAACTATTCTGAATCTAAATAAGAAGTTAATGCGAGAAGTGTCCCCGCATCAAAGAGTGGAGAATAGAACTAGGAGACTGAGGAGAAGGTGAGCAAGCAAGGTTTTGTGGTGAGGCTGCCTCATTTGTCTACCTTCAAAATAGATTGTCTCTTTTCAGAAATAAGGTGTGTGTGTGTGTGTGTGTCCTCTGCCAAAGGTTCCTCCCAATATAACTCACCATTCACATCAGAAGCCACTTTTCAGATTGTGTGGCGGGAATGGAAAGAAATTCAGTAGGGGCTGGACAGGCGGAAACAAAGGACGATGTCCGATGAATTTAAGAGGAAACGGTGGTGTTTAAAATCATGTGGGAGAATCATTTTGGAAGTATTTGCTGTGATTATTCTGTAACTCCTTGGGGTAAGAGCAAATGGATAATGATGTCAAGGCAAGACAGACTTCTCTCCCTGCTCCTTCCTGGAATTTTTTTCCTACTACGCCATACCATGCAATACTTCAGTACCTCAATAATCACACCATGGATAAAAACCAATGGATTTCAGAGGAATTATGGAATGCTGGAAGTCTCCAATCTTCCCAGCTTTCTTTAAATCATGTCTCAGTTTGACTAGCAGGTTTCCAAGTCAAGGAATACCAAACAAGCTATCTGACTAATATGGCAATATTGAACACATGTGAACCCAAGACATGTTTCCTTTTGTTCCTTAGATTGGATAACTGGAAGAACTTTGGACATTGTAGATACAAAACTTTCCTTACTCCATTTGTGAAATGTCACCTATCTCTCCATATTGGGCACCAGTAATTTCAGGACTCTGACAATAAATAATAACAGTAACAATAACAATAATGACAACGATGATGACGACAACAACAACAACAACAACAACAACAATAATAATAATAATAATAATAATAATAATAATAATAATAATAATAATAATAATAATAATAATAATAATAAAGTTAAAAGGGACTTTGGAGGTCTTCTAGTCCAACCCCCTGCTCTATACCATTTCAGACAAATGGCTGTCCAGTCTCTTCTTAAAAACATCCAGTGTTGGAGCATTCACCACTTCTGGAGACAGATTATTCCACTGGTTAATTGTTCTAACTGTCAGGAAGTTTCTCCTTAGTTCTAGGTTGCTTCTCTCAGTTTCCATCCGTTGCTTCTTGTCCTGCCTTCAGGGGCTTTGGAGAATAGCTTGACTCCCTCTTCTCTGTGGCAGCCCCTGAGATATTGGGACACTGCTATCATGTCCCCCCTCGTCCTTCTCTTCGTTAAACTAGACATACCCAATTCCAGCAACCGTTCCTTGTATGTTTTAGCCTCCAGTCCCCTAATCATCTTTGTTGCTCTTCTCTGTACTCTTTCTAAAGTCTCAACGTCTTTTTCACACCGTGGTGACCAAAACTGGACAGTGGACAGCTCAGAGCATTAACAGGATCTGGAGAAGGTCACCTGTCTCCATCTTCCCCTCCAAAATTAGTTCTCTTCTTACTCTTGGAGGAGAAGATAAAATTACCCTGCAGCAGGAGAAAATCCATTTGTGGGATTTCATTTATCCACGGAAGTCTCACTTGAGAAGTCCTGCATCCATGTCCAGGGGCCAAGAACTTGAACTGAGGTGCTTTGGCTCCACTTGGTATATAAAAATGCTCTACAATCAGCTTCCTTTGTATTTGGATGTTGTGTTTATGTCAGCAGATCAGCGCAGCCCTCTACTTACTTATTCAGAATTAAGCCTTAGTAATATCTGTGAAGTTTACTGGCTATGTTCTTTCCTTTAACGCACACACATTAAGGCTGATTTTAACCAAGGCTTACCCAGATACGTATCAGCACTGGTGTGCTATCAGGAGCAGCTGCTATTGAAATTAGATTTTTTGCATATTAAGGAAGCTGCCTTAACATAAAGCATAGACAGTGACAAGTCTGGACAGACTTGAACACCGGGGACTATCTAACAAAATGAAATTCAATGGTGAAAAAAGCAAGGTTCTACATTTAGGTAAGAAAAACCAAATGTGCAAGTACAGAATAGGTGACACCTTGCTCAATAGTAGTAACTGTGAGAGGGACCTCGGAGCCTAGTAGACAATCACCTAAATATGAGCCAGCAGTGTGCTGCTGCAGCTGCCAAAAAGGCCAACACAGTGCTAGGCTGCATTAACAAAGGGATAGAATCAAGATCATGTGAAGTATTAATACCACTTTGCAATGCCTTGGTAAGGCCACACTTGGAATACTGCATCCAGTTTTGGTCACCGCGATGTAAAAAAGATGTTGAGACTCTAGAAAGAGTACAGAGAAGAGCAACAAAGATGATCAGGGGACTGGAGGCTAAAACATATAAGGAAAGGCTGCTGGAATTGGATATGTCTAGTTGAATGAAGAGAAGGACAAGGGGGGACATGATAGCAGTGTTCCAGTATCTCAGGGGCTGCCCCAAAGAAGAGGGAGTCAACCTATTCTCCAAAGCACCTGAAGGCAGGACAAGAAGCAATGGATGGAAACTAATCAAGGAGAGAAGCAACCTAGAACTGAGGAGAAATTTCCTGACAGTTAGAACAATTAACCAGTGGAACAACCTGCCTCCAGAAGCGGTGAATGCTCCAACACTGGACGTTTTTAAGAAGAAACTGGACAGCCAATTGTCCGAAATGGTATAGGGTTTCCTGCCTGAGCAGGGGGTGGGACTAGATGACCTCCAAGGTCCCTTCCAACTGTTATTATTATTATTATTAATAATAATAATAATAATAATAATAATAATAATAATAATAATAATAATAATAATAATAATAATAATAATAATAATAATAATAATAATAATAATAATAATAAAACAAAAAGAAATCAGCGCTGCTTGTAACACGATATTGCTCTAAGGTTGTTCTGTTTTCTTCCAGATAAGGGGATTTCAGCTCTTAGCTTTTCTTGCTGTCCTTGCACATTAACACAATTTGAAGTTTGGATCATTGCACTTCCCTGACAGATTGTGGAATTTTTAAAAAATGAGTTGTAACAAGTTTATTACCCCCCTTGAAAGTCATTATTATTCTCTGCCTTTCAGCTCAGGTGCTTTTGGCTGTGCATCAGGGTGCTTGGGAAGCCCAAATTACAGAATGGCATTCTGTTCTCTGAAAAGGTGAGTGATAAACATCCCCCCTTTGTGTGGCTTAATAGCAAGAACGTGTTTGCTGAATGGCCTCTAATGGCTTCTACAAGCTACTCCAGAAACCGCATCGACATTGCATTCCTCTTGAAGAAGGAAGATTGCGGTAATGAAAATGACGAGAGAGAACTTCTTCCTTTCTAAACTGTCCTCAAAGGCAGCCTGCTCAGGGAGAAAGGACTATGTTTTAGGTCTCTGTGCGGTGAACTTCAATGCCGTCCGCCATTAAACTATCTTTTCAGCCACACCTGTGCAGAGCCTTCTGTCCATCTGTGGCTGCTTCAGTCAACACTGACATCTGCTACACCCAACAGGGAAGCTCATTTTAAGTCCTCCAAGCAATAGAGTTATCCCTATGCTGTTTTATTTCTTTCTTAGTTAAACGGTTAGACGGAAACAAAAAGACCAGGATGCATTCACTCTAGCAGCCTTTTACGTCTTGGGGTTCGCGGCATTGAAGTGACACACACCCATGTTGTAACCAAGTTCTTCTTTATTCATTCCACGTTACCACCCAACAGGCTCGCAGGCCTTTTGTAGTTTTCCAAACAACCTATCATAAATCTCCTTTGTTCGCGCCTTGCACCTGCGCGCAAGGCCGGCGCCAACCAGTCTGGTCCCGGGCAGCTTTTGGGTTGCCCGGGACCATTTGCAACATTTCTGGGCCTGTTGAGCTGCCTCATCAGGCCCAGGACACAACACAGCCTATACTCAGATAAGACTACATCAGGCAAACAATCAAGCAAAAAACAGCATCTCAATCAAGAACTATCATGAAAAAAAATCATCTTCCCATCAAAATTGGAAGGGCAAGCTACTGCGTGTAAGCGTGGAGGTAAATCCCACTCCTCTCCTAGCATTGAAGCTGTAACCTAGCCAGGTAATGAAATGCTTGTATGAAAACAGCCCAGCTCAGAGAGCACCAAGTACAGTTATCTCCACTATTACAGACGCATGATCAGGCTTCTTCATGAAGAGATCAGGATAAAGATAAGGATAGGATACACCAAGCTCAGCCTGAGGGAGAGGTCAAACTCATCATTAGTTTGGAATCCCTTCATGCCCACAAGAGATCTAAGTTCAGCCCTCCTTGAATTCCATGGACTCTTATCTACCACCAATTTGCCTTGTATATTAGCAGTTCATGTTCTTGTAGAGACTTACCGTGTTTTCCCCCCCAAAAGACCCAGTCTTATATTATTTTTGCCGCCTAAAGAGGCACTAGGTCTTATTTTCAGGGGATGTCTTACCTGGTTACATCAGGACCACTGCAGCCTGGCCTGCCCCAACACCTGTTGTGCAATCCCCCGACTTTTTCTGCAGCTACTCGCAGCTGCTCGTGGCAGGAGGCCATGTGTCACACCAGTGCCACTGCTCGAAGCAGGACACCCCATCCCCATCCTAGCTTGATTTTTATACATGCATCTTGCCCCACCTTGTACAGATGGTGTACAATCAGATGGTGGGATGGAGTGGATGGGGTCTTAACTAGGGCTTATTTTGGGGGCAGGGCTTATATTAGGCGCACAGGTAAAAAATCGAGCTAGGTCTTATTTTGGGGATAGGTCTTATTTTCGGGAAAACACATTAACATGGAATAAACTTGTACTAATTTGAACAACTCTGCTTTCTTGTGCCTGATTAATAAGAAGGGGACAGAGAAATATCCCCCAGTGTTTCGAATTGCATCTCGCTTACGCCTAGCCCCAGAGACACCAGAACCCACCAATTGTTGCAACTTATAATCACTGGGACTCATTTGCTCTTCGTACACAGAACTGCTGACTTAGATTTATTTCTCTCCTCAGTAGTCATGCTAGGTGTTAAAATTAACTGATAGCCATCCCAGAGAGCCTGTCATACTCATTCCCACATGAGTCTGCATGATCAACCCTTCAGAGTTACTTCTTGAATTTCTTGAGGGTGGACTTTGCTATCCATAACGCCAAAATAACGGCACCATATAAACCCTTGCATTCTTTTAATCAGCTTACTAAGAGGCAAAGAAACGGCTAATGTCTGCTACCATTGTGGCACTGTGGATTCTCTCCACTTATGATGGATCACCTTGAGCTACAGCACATGCCTCCACACCCCGTGGGCAAGCAGTTATAGCTCGATGATTTATTATCTCAAACATACATGTCAAAGGGTTAAAACAGGACTAGGTAACTTCTTCAGAACAGAGACTACAACAATATGTCCTCCTGCTGTCAAGAAAGAGAAAAAAACCCCTACCATTTAGTTTTTGAGGAGTTTTGTTAAGTTGTGTGCAGAAGCTGTACAGGCACAAAAGCTTCTGTTAGATATTAGACACTGGAGGAGTTACTTGTGACCTAACCTTGTGACAAAATGGAGAAGTTACTTGTGACCTAACCTTGTGACAAAATGTCTCTTCTGTAGTAGAAAGTATATCACTACATATAAATTATATACTATGGTATATCCATATTTGTTCAAAGAGGATATTGTGCCCTAAACTCGAGATACATTGATTGTTTCAAATAAGACACTGATCTGAACATTTGTAGACGTTTTATTAGAGTATACCCTGTTTTTACTTGTGCAGCTCAGGATGGTATGTGTGTAACGATTCTGCCGGCTAACTTCACCATCACTAATTGTGACAGGTGGATTGGACTGAGAGAGAACATCTGGCCCAAAGTCTCTCAGTTGGCTTCCATGTCTAAGAGAGAACTAGAACTTATGTTCTCCTGGTTTCTAGTTCTCAGATGTGGTGGCTCTCATCACTCAAATCTGGAATGGTTGTGGGACAATATAGGGATGATAGTTGTAGCCAGTGATCCTAATATGCATGGGAAAAACCTTCTCAATGTTTCTATGGAAGGCAAATCAGAGGGAAAGGATTTACAAATGGCACAATTAGAAAATTTCCAGAACTACTGACATAAACATGATAGGTGTACTGCATGAAGAAAGCAATTGAAGCTGACCCAGTGGTGGGATTCAAATACCTGAACATCCGGTTCTCTGAGTGGATGCAGGCCTGGGCCTCTGAGGCCTAGAATGGACTTCCAGAAGTGACATCCATGCACTTCCTGTGGGCTGTTCTAGGCCTGGGACGCCTCCTCCAGGCCTCTGAGGCCTGGAATGGAAGTGACATCCACACACTTCCGGTGGGCTGTTCTAGGCCTGGGAGATCTCCTCCAGGCCTCTGAGGCCTAGAATGGAAGTTACATCCACACACTTCCGGTGGGCTGTTCTAGGCCTGGGAGATCTCCTCCAGGCCTCTGAGGCCTAGAACGGACTTCCAGAAGCAGCATGGATTCAGCTGGTTCTCCAAACTCAACAAAATTTAACTATCGGTTCTACTAAACTGGTGTGAACCGGTTGAATCCCACCACTGAGCTGACCTTAAGTAGCTGTCAAGTCATTGTTCTATTGATGCTCAGGAGAGGGAGGGAGAGAGAGAGAGATTGTGTGTGTGTGTGTGTGTGTGTGTGTGAGAGAGAGAGAGAGAGAGAGAGAGAGAGAGAGAGAGAGAGAGAGAGAGAGAGAGAGAGAGAGAGAGAGAGAGAGAGAGAGAATCTATTTGTTTTGCTGGATTTTTGCTCCTCTAATTCTTTGCCTTCTTCAGATTAAACCCCAATGGTTACCTTACAGGCAGATGCCAAGAAGAAAATTGGTATGTTTAAAACCTAAGGCTAATTTAATATTTCTGCTCTTTGACTCATAACAGAGTCCACATGGCAGAAATATTGAGAAAGGGGAAGAAGTTGCTGCTGTGAAAAACGTTTCCCAACCCTGAAGTCAAATGCAAAGGTAAGTAGATATTTTTATTTCTAGTCCATATGCTTAATTAAACTGGTGTGATGGATTCCTATCTGGATTTCACATGATTGAAATGCACTTGGGGCATTATTAAAACATAGTAAAGAATCCTCTTGCACGGTGCAATTCAGGGACCATCAATGGAAGTGTGTTCACTTTGTGATGCAATAGGCAACTGTAGGCATTGCACATTGCCTCACTTTCCCAGGCAACCGCTGACAGCATCAAGGTATCCAGCTTTGTGTTCAGCACTAGAGCATTAGAGATTGTGTGAAATATTATGAAGGAAATGGTCAACAGTTGGAGTTCTCTTTTCAGTGCAGAAATTCTTCCATCATATCTAAAATGTTGGAAAAAAATAAAACAAAAACAAAACTACTCTTCAAAAGGATACTGTAGATCTCAGAAAAACAAGTTTCATTCCAATTTAATTTTTAAAACCCAAGCCAGGGAACACAATAAAAGAAAAGTTGGAAAGTGAGGACTGAGGGCAAATAGAGGGGGGAAAAGTCAGAGTATTTGGTTTAATTCTATTTTTAATAACTTGTAAGAAAAATGCTAGCAATTTTTGGAGAAATTGGAGTTGAACAATTACGTTTAGAAAATTACAAAGTAAACTAACAGAGCAGGTGCTTCTGGGATAGTGTTGGTCAAGGTACTTTTTTCTGTTTAGACTTTATACACAAACACACACACACACAGAGTGAGTAGCATGGTGATCTAGTGGTGAAAACACCTGCCTCCCACTTGGAAGGTGGAGAGATCAATCCCAGACAGGAGGCAAAGAAAAAAACATCTGCTCTGAACTCTGTGTGGCTTCAGGAAGGGCATCTGGCTAGTAAATTCTCAGCTCCATCTAGCCACCCAACTCTACCCCGAATTAAGGGATTACAGGGTTGTAAAAAGAGAACGTGTATGTGTGTGTATACATATTTTTTTATTTATTTATTTGTTTGTTTGTTTAAATTTTTATCCCGCCCTTCTCCTTACGGACTCAGGGCGGCTGACAGCCTAATAAAACAGATACAAAGATAAAAATACCCACTTTAAAACCTAATTAAAATGAAATATTTGCTGTGGCCTATGTCAATTAAAATTACTCTTAAAACCCCACTAAAAATTCCCCTAGGCCAATCCCGCTTGTTGGAAGAGCCA
>NW_015386407.1:1096915-1112375 GCF_001527695.2 Protobothrops mucrosquamatus
GCTCGCGCAGCAGCGGTGTTACATGGGAGCGACGAGTCCCTCCCAACACCGCCCGCGCGGCCGCATTCTGGACCAGTTGAAGCCTCCGGGTGCTCCTCAAGGGAAGCCCCATGTAGAGAGCATTACAGTAGTCCAGTCGGGAGGTGACGAGGGCATGGGTGACTGTGCGCAAGGCGTCCCGGTCCAGAAAAGGCCGCAAACCTCAGAAAACATATACATATATACGTACATGTCTGTAAGTGTATATGTGTATATAGATAGTCCTCGACTTATAATAGTTCCTTTAGTGACCGTTCAAAGTTACAACGGCACTGAAAAAAGTGACCTATGACAATTTTTCACACTTATGACCCATGGTCACGTGATTTTTAATTTGGATGCTTGGCAATTGACTCACATTTATGACGGTTGCAGTGCCCCAGGGTCATGTGATCCCCTTTTGTGATCTTCTGACAAGGGGAAACCAGATTGTCTTAACAGCCATGTTACTAATTTAAGAATGGCAGTGAGCAGGGCTTTTTTTCTCGGAGAAAAGGTGGCAGAACTCAAACCTGGCCACGCCCTCATCAAACCCTAGGACCGCCCCTTTAGAGAACAGGAATGCAAGTAAAATTTGGGAGGGGCTATTTCCGGTGTGGGAGGGGCTATTTCCGGTGCGGCCGGCCCGGAAAAAGATGCCGGAACGCGGTTCCGCCATGTTCCGGCTGAAAAAAAGCCCTGGCAGTGAGTCACTTAACAAACGTGTCAAGAAAAGTCGTAAAATGGGGCAAAACTCACTTAACAAATGTCTCACTTAACAACATAAATTTTGGGCTCAATGGTGGTGATAAGTTGAGGACTACCTGTATATATGTATATGTACATATATTCCTATGTATATTTATATGTATATGTATATAAATATGATGAGGATGTGTGAATAGTATATGAATGTATGGGTGGGGGGAAATCAGAGAAATATTCTGTGCTTGTTGCTTTCTATGGTTTTGTTTTTAAAACTTTATTTTGAATTTGTATATTAAGTGTGTGCCCTAATAAAATGTTCATCTGGCTGAACATGACATTGAAATATTAATGATCCCATCAAACACAGTAAAAAAAAAAATGACACATCCAAACAAGCTTTTGAGGTCTTCGGCTTTCTGAATCAAAATCACAGATGGTTAATTTGTAGCACATTTTAGTTTCAATCAGGGAGGGAAACTACTCGCAGACTTGTTTTCTTATTCTCCAGGATCTTTAGAAAAAATCGTAGAATTTCATTTGTTTGAACTTATTTCTCTTTTGATACATTGGTGTTTTGAAGAGTGTCTCCTTTGAAATGGTTTAGAACCAAGTGATGCCATCAGACATATTTATGATTGCTCAAACGTGCAAATGTTCGGTTATATTGAAAGCAATATCGAATGGGAGAGCTCCAATGGACCAGGTCACTTTCTTAATAAAATGGAATTGGTTGGGTTTTTTAGCCTCTTTCTCTAGATAGAGTTGCTGTTTATAGGACCAGCTCTATATATGTTTTTAGTTTTTTTTTCCCTTCCTTGAACTATCTGGAAGAATAGAATCTGAATGATTTGGATGACTTTGTTTGACTTTCCCTTGGTGAAGTTGTGCGGCCCATTTAGGAAACAGGGTGTTGACTGTAACTGTTTCTACAACCAGGTTGTTTCCTGATTTGGCTGAATTAAAATGTGAAATTAGGTTCCTACTTGAGCAAAGCAACTTCATATTACACAAAGGAATCTCCTGCGAGTACAGACAAGATCCGATTCTGCTTAGCTTCAAGATCCATAAAAAAGTGTTCCCCTTAAACAGTGCTTTTTTGTAAAAAAAAAAAAAAAGGTTCCGGAACTCACACACTTTATACAACCCCCCTTGCCTACCCTACAAGGTTCCATCCAAAAAAGGTGCCAGAACTCCGTTCTGGGCGTTCTATGAGAAAAAAAACCCCTGCCCTTAAATATGTGTTTACACAAAAGCTGAAGCAATCCCATGTTTTTTATGCCAACTAGAAGCATGAAGGCAATGACTGGAGCTGAATTTGATAAACAGAAGTGAGCTGGTAAGGGAACTTATTGTTCCCCAAACAATCCTTGGAACCGTCATTCCAGAGGACATTGAGTGCCAAATCTATTTTGGAGACTTTGCTATTAAAACAAAAGTTTAATAACCTGCTACTTCAGTTTCGTATCAGAGAATTCATTGACTGGGGGACGTGGAGAAAGGTCACAGATTTGAATATTTACATATTGGCCTTGAATACGAGGAAAAGAGAAAAGAAAGTAAATTCTTCAGTTTAAGCTTGAGTTCTCTGATTTCACAGACAGATCCTTATAGCTGTCTCAGTGGGGGTTCACAGATTTTTGATCTCTTTGTTTCATCTTTCAGATTTAGGTTACGGACCTCGTATTACATGGAGGAACCTCCTGCAGATATAAACCAGGCCTGATTCGGCTTAGCTTCAAGATCCAGAAGAAACCAGCCAGACGGTGCCATTTGTTGACTGCTCAGCAAAGCTAGTCAGGAAGAAAACTTCTGCGTTTGATTTAGCTACCTTCACAATACAATACCAGTCAAAGAAAAAAAAAAAACTAACATACTGTAGGTAAAGGAATCATATCAATCTATGTCCATTTCAGTTGACTTGGAACATTCTTCTCTATTCCATCTTGAGAGATACAGTACATTGGTATACACTTATATCTATTTTATCCAGAAGGTACAAATTCTATTTTAGACAACTAATTTGGAAGATTTTGCTAGTCAATAAAACTTATTTATTTTTTTAAGGAGGGTCATACACATTTGGCTAAATTCCAATGTGAAGGTAGATTCCTAATTGAGCAAAGCATCTCAGAGACCTCCTCCCCCTCCTCTTAAACCTCTGCAGAAATGATAGTGTCAAAGAGAAATATTTACAATCCATCTTTACATGGGGGAAAAATGGCTTTGGCTAAACCTAGGACTGGTGAAAACTGTGTACATTGAATGAACAATTGACAAATGACTTTCTCTAGATGCAATATGCTACATTACCCTCATAGCTTTTTTCCCCCCTACAGATGAATGACAATATACTGGATTATAGTTATCTAGGAGGGAAGACAAATTTGGGTTACAAACCTAATGTAGGTTTTTTTCCCCTTCCCAATCTGAACCACAGCTGTCGTCAAGAAGAAGAAGAAGAAGAAGAAGAAGAAGAAGAAGAAGAAGAAGAAGAAGAAGAAGAAGAAGAAGAAGAAGAACTTCTTCTTCTTCTTCTTCTTCTTCTTCTTCTTCTTCTTCTTCTTCTTCTTCTTCTTCTTCTTCTTCTTCTTCTTCTTCTTCTTCTTCTTCTTCTTCTTCTTCTTCTCTCCTCCTCCTCCTCCTCTTCCTCTTTTTCCTCCTCCTCATCTGAGTCCTGAGACTCGGCTCCGGATCCACTGGCTGGCGAGGAATCACAACGCCAGCATCATTAAGCCACTGAACCACTGTGCCTCTTTAGAAATTCTTACGAGCAGCAGAAAGCATTTTGAAAAGGCTTACAAAGTTTCACGGGAGAAAGCAAGTGCTACTCCCACATTTCACCTGAAATGGAATTTCAAAACCAATTTGCACACCTATCCGTGGAGGCAAAATGTCTAAGGAATTCCAAAGGAACGTAGCAGAGGAGAAAATAAGTTTAGGTAAGAATAGCAATAATTTCTCAAGGGGATTCCTCTCATCCCTTTGCTGAACTCACCTCAATTTAAAATGTCTGAAGACTGGCTGCTGTAAATCAGAGTATTCCCTGGATAATGGAAGGTTTATCCTTGTCTGTGATGGTGCCCTATAACTGCACTTTTCTCCTTGATAGTCTTTTATGATTAGCTGGGATGCCAAGTCAAGTTATAAAAAGCAAATAAAGCTCTTAAAACCCAAGCACGTCAGGTATTTAAATCCGGATGTTGTGCACGTTTTCTCAATCTTCACCAAGAAATTGTCTATTGAAATTCTTGATCTAAGAAGTATTTAATAGGACCTAATATTGGCACAACAGAACATAATATTGGTACAGAGGCATAGCTTATTCAGCTATGGAAGAAAATAGAAAAAAAGAAAGTCATGTTTCCCATTTTCTTATGTACACTCATACATTCATGTAACTTGTTTGTTCAGGATGGGAACTCAAATCTCAGCTCAGTACAATTTTCTTTTGACAACAACCCTGTTGCCAATTCTCATTGACCGAGCACATTGTAATATGTAGGACAATTGAAACAAACTCTGAATTAATAAATGAAATCGGCTCTACTTCTAAAATTATTTTCTATGAGATGAGAGAAAAGCTAAAGAAAGGAAATGTATAACAAAACAGAGGGCTTTCATTGAACATCTAGAATTACCAGAGAAGACAATACAACATTCATCAAAGAAAAAAAAATAACACAGGTAAAGGAATCAAATGAATCCATACCTGTTTCAATCTCAATTTGGAACATTCCTCTTTTACATTTAGGCAGGAAAAATCAAAGGTACAAGTACAGATTGAGCGAGACCTGGCTTAAAATCAGTAACTGTGAGAGGGACCTTGGAGTCCTGGTGGACGATCCCTTGACTATGAGCCAGCCGTGTGCAGCAGCAACCAAAAAAGCTAATACAATCCTGGGTTGTATAAACAGAGGCATAGAATCAAGATCACACAAAGTATTAGTACCGCTTTATAAAACCCTAGTGAGATCACACCTGGAATACTGCAGCCAATTTTGGTCCTCATATCACAAAAAAAGATGTTGAGAGTTTGGAAAAAAAATTCAGAGAAGAGCAACTAAGATGATCAAAGGCCTGGAGACTAAAACATACGAAGAACGGCTGCGGGACTTGGGTTTGGCTAGTCTAAAGAAAAGAAGAAATAGGGGAGACATGATAACATTATTCCAGTATTTGAGGGGCTGCCACAAAGAAGAGGGGGTCATGTTATTCTCCAAACCACCAAAGGGCAGGACCAGAAAGAATGGTTGGAAACTGATCAAAGAGAGAAGCAACCTGGAATTAAGGACAAACTTTCAGCTTGCCCCCAGAAATCGTGGAGATTTTTAAGAAAAGGCTAGACAGTCACTTGTCTGAGATGCTATAGGTTCTCCTGCTTGAGCAGGGGGCTTGATTAGAAGACCTCCAATGTCCCTTCCTATTCTATTCTATTCTATTCTATTCTATTCTATTCTATTCTATTCCGGTCCGGTCCGGTCCGGTCCGGTCCGGTCCGGTCCGGTCTGGTCCGGTCCATTCCGTTCTGTTCAGTCCATTCCAGTCCAGTCCAGTCCAGTCCAGTCCAGTCCAGTCCGTTCCGTTCCATTCCATTCCATTCCATTCCATTCCATTCTATTCTATTCTATTCTATTCTATTCTATTCTATTCTATTCTATTCTATTCTATTCTATTCTCTCTACCCCATCTTGAGAGATATAGCACAGTTGTATAGACTCGTATCTATTTTATCTAGAAGAAACAACCAAATTCTACTTCAGACAACAAATCAGGAGGGTTTTGCTAGTCAATAAAACTTGATATATACATTTTTCTTAAGAAGGATCATGGATATTGGGGGGGGGGAGTCTGAGAGAAATGCAAACAGACGAGTGTATTCTAACAAATGGGTTGACATTTAAAGTCAGAAACGCTTCTGCAAACTTCCCTTTTGTTTCAAGGATAATTTACAACAATGTTCGGGTTCCACTGAAGACATGGTTATTTTGCAAACGCAGGATGTGATTTTTGAAATTAATATAATACTGCACAAGTAAAAGGAATGTATCCAGAGTGCAGGAGCACAGGCAGCTGGGTCCGATCACACGTTCACGTAGCCGGATGCAGGTACTTGAGGGCTCCATATAAGTTCCACCCTTAACCGCCTTTTCAACCCTGATGATGTCGGGAGTGCCCGACGAAAGCTTGGTTGCCTTGTATTTTGAATGTTTTAAATGCTTTTAATTTTTTAAATGCTTTTAAATATTTTAATCTTCTCTTGGTGGTCAACGTTATTTTTTGTTTTGATATCTATATCTCTATCTATCTATCTATCTATCTATCTATCTATCTATCTATCTATCTATCTATCTATCTCCTCCTCCTTCTCCTTTATCAACATCTATCTATCTATCTATCTATCTATCTATCTATCTATCTATCTATCTATCTATCTATCTATCTATCTATCTATCTCCTCTTCCTTCTCCTTTATCAACATCCATCTATCTATCTATCTATCTATCTATCTATCTATCTATCTATCTATCTATCTATCTATCTATCTATCTATCTCAATAGCAGTAGCAATAGCAATACACCAAGTATTTGGTCCTTCTTTTCCCCCATTGGACTAGAGAAGGGGTATCTCCTCTCCAAGATGGTGCCAGTAAATATGGGAACAATGAACTATTTCTTCTTCCTGTTAATTGTTCCTCTCCTGTGAATGGTCCCATATTGTTGCATTCTCTTTACTGGCAGGTTTGATTAGCATGACGCTGTCAGGAGACTAGATTATCACAATTCAAGGTCGTTCTCGCAAATAAGAGTTACACTGTTCTCCAAAGACACCAGCCATCAAGTGGACACATATCTACAGACATTTGACGCTCAGCTGGTAAGTTTACTCTATGATTGTATTGATATTCATTCCAGCATGGATACAATCTACGTATTAGTCACATCTTAATGTAATTCGTGCTCGCGAATAATTATCCTCAACAGTTTGATTTGTACCCAGTGATAATGGGAGTTGAATAGTCTGACTGCAGAGTTTGGGATGTATAGGCGACAACTACAGCCAAAATACTTACTTGCTTCACCATTCATTTGTATGCCAAAACTTTGTTGATTCTGTACATCTCGCTCGGTGACCTTGAAACGTGAAGTTTCATGCCTCCTTTTTAACATTTTAATTTTATATTTTGAGACTTTGAATGAGAGGCATGGGATGAATTGTCTCCAATCGCAGCAAAATCTAATTTTTTGGTGGAGGGTTTCGGGGGCTCTTGGGGGAGTGATTGGCATTAAGTGAAAGTCTCCCATTTGCTCATCCTTAATTATCCTGAAATGCAGGTCTGTCAAAGCAGAGATGGGGTCATTTGGTAAGAAGGAGCAACCGAGGCGGATGCTCCTAATACCTGGCAACAGCTCTTAGGGGCTACAAATGCCTCTGAACTGTCACTAGTAAGGAGAAATTGCAGCAACAGACTTGACTAAGAAAAACGGCACATCACGCGGCATTTATTGCTCTCTCTTGTGCAATGACCTTCCGTGCTGATTAACTGAAAATTTTTTTTTATCATTCTCGCTACTTGCCCCAGAGTGCAACTTGATGCCATTTAATAAAAAAGAATAAACCTGGCCTGGCTTTTTCTCGTTAACACTGTTACATGGGAGAATGCTCATAGTGGAACTGATCAGGATGAAGAGCCTAAAGGTTCCAAAATATTTTCATTATAAAGGGGGGGGAAGTGCTTGTGTTCTACATACTTCCTAAATTGAAGGTTGCAGGAAGATAGGCTTTACTCACGTTGGAAAGAGATTTAATAAAGGCAAAAGAAGAAGACAATTGGAGACTTGGAGTTCTTTCATGTCTGATAGGTCTTATCTCTATCTATCTGTCTATCTATCTGTCTGTCTGTCTGTCTGTCTGTCTGTCTGTCTGTCTGTCTGTCTGTCTGTCTGTCTGTCTATCTATCTATCTATCTATCTATCTATCTATCTATCTATCTATATCTGTGTCATCTCTCTCTCTCTCTCTCTGTCCGTCCGTCTGTCCGTCCGTCCATCCGTCCGTCCATCCATCCATCCATCCATCCATCCATCCATCCATCCATCCATCCATCTATCTCTCCATCTATCTATCTATCTATCTATCTATCTATCTATCTATCTATCTATCTATCTATCTATCTATCTATCTATCTATCTTTCTATCTATCTATCTATCTATCTATCTCTGTGTCATATCTCTCTCCATCCATCCATCCATCCATCCATCCATCCATCCATCCATCCATCTATCTATCTATCTATCTACCACTTCTGCAAAACCTTGCCAAGGAAACTGCAGAGACTAATCCAACAGCCAGCAGAAGTCAATAGTGACCTGAAGGCACACACACACACACACACGATATAGGTTTATACATATGTTATATATAGCATGTTTAAATGTGTGCTATGTATGTATACATTTTTGAAAGCAAGCAACAAAATTTCATTTTTAATGTATGCCAATGGGCTCACAGTAAAGAAAATATGGCAAAAAAGGTTATCTATCTATCTATCTATCTATCTATCTATCTATCTATCTATCTATCTATCTATCTATCTATCTATCTATCTATCTATCTATCTACCTACCTACCTACCTACCTACCTACCTATTTTCTCTGTCTATCTATCTATCATCTATCTCTACCTACCTAACTCTATATGTCTGTCTGGAGTTCAGTTTGACTCTCAGTGACTTCAGGGACATATTCATATTATTTTATTGGCAGCCACACAGAAGTTGACACTGTCTTCTTCCAGGCTCAGCTATAATTGTGATACTTCCTGGTCATTTTGCATCCAAATACTAAAAGCCCTGGTGCATTTTAGCTTTTGGAGTTTAGCCAAGGGGAATCAGATCCTGCCAGAATCCAAAATCTGCTGCTTCTGTTTCTTCTTCAACCTCTATTCTTCTAATACGCATCCTTAGCTGTGATTGGGAAGAAGATTATATCACTGACTCTTCCACAGATTAGCTGTTGAAATTAAATATTGTTCTTGGCAATTGGATAAGATTTGTTAAGATGATTTCCAGCTGTATCTGTAGCACCATTTAACCTTCTATGTTTCAGTTCTGCACTCTTTTATCAATATTGGGGCAGTATTTAAAGAAAAATGGTGTAGAACAGGGTATAAGAAAGTTACAATATCTTCTGCCAGAGATGCAAAGAAACAGAGAACATTTTCAACATTGCTGATTTGACTGCCATTGAAAAATCACCACTCTTGTTCTTCAATACGGGATGCAACGTCTCAGAATAAGCCAGTTTCACTCTCCCCACCGAATGGTGATATGTGAACCCTGTCTGAGGAATTGAAATATGTGATGTAATACTGTCCACTTGAAAAGATTATACATGTTCAGTATGAACTGGAAAAGGCAAATTCATTTTGAAATTAATTTTATGTCAAACAATGTGTGAAGACTCTCCTCTTTGGGGCAATTTCTGAAATGTGCTGGCACTTATTTTGCTTTGTGCATGACCTGAAATGAAGATAGAAAACATTTTTTTTGGGATTTGAAGGGGGTGGGCAAGAAGATAGCCTTGAAGGAAGTGAAAAGGAAGAAGAAATTTAATGGAAATGGGGCTTAAGTTCTCTAAAGATGCCAAGTTGATAGAACTGAGGAAGGGAGGAAGGAAGGAAGGAAGGAAGGAAGGAAAGAAGGAAGGAAGGAAGGAAGGAAAGAAGGAAAGAAGGAAAGAAGGAAAGGGAATGGGAAATAGAAATGGAAGGGAAGGGAAGGGAAGAAGGACAGATTTCCTTGTTCCCAGGATTAATATAGATGTTTAAATTAGAATCCTCTGTCTAACACGTTGTAATATGCAGGCTTAGCTATAATCTTCAGTTTTGATATCAGATAGCCATGAATTTAATGGCGCTCAAGATAAAATATATTGAAAGTCTTAATACTCCCTGTGTACACCACTATTTCATCATTACCATCTCTTTAAATTAATTAAAGGAAATTTACATTCCTTCTTAGCGAGCCTGAAAGAAAACTTGGAAAACGTTAAAATAAATAAATAAACAAAGGTCACCCGTTGGGGGAATTTAATAAATAAATAGATAAATAAATAAATAAATAAATCTCCCAACAGCGACACAAACAACATTCACACAACGTACACTCACTCACTGCGTATATAAAGGCGAGAATGTGGGATCGTTTATAATGAACATGGATGATCTCATTCTGAGATCCAACCTAGAACTAAGAACTAGAACTAATATCATCAATAAATAACAGTGAAAAGCACCTGAGGGCAAGGCAAAAAGTAATGGATGGAAATCAATCAAGGAGATGACCAACCTAGAACTGTCGAGAAATTTCCTAACAGCGAGAACAACCAACCAGTGAAATGGCTTGCCTTTAGAGGTTGTGGGTGCCCCAACACTGGAGGTTTTTAAGAAGAGATTGGCCAGCCTCTGCTCTCAAATGGCAGAGGGTTTCCTGCTAAAGCTTCCAACTCTGTTATCCTGTTATTTTGTTATTCTCTTAACTAGCTACTGTATTCTCAAATAAAGCTGGATGGGGTTCCCTCCTAAAGCATTTTTTGGTCCTTGTGTCCTGCTGATTTGCAAATGTACAAACACACACACACACACACACACACACAGAGAGAGAGAGAGAGAGATGCACATTTGCCATGAAGACATAACTGCCAATTTAGCCTAATGGAGACAAATGGAATAATCAGCTGGTTGGCAGTTCAGGGTTAAGAAATCCATCAGAATGCCCAATGCTAAGTGGAAAGCTTCCCTGCCAGAGGGGTCTGTAAGCTAATACTTCCTTGATTTGCCACCCTTGGCCTTACCATGTTCAACAGACTAGCAGAATATTACAGGGTACTACTGACATGACAGTGCTTTGGATGCAAACCAGAATGATGTTTGGCTTTGCACAGAAAAAAAAAATTGCACCCGGATAGAAAATGGCACAACGCCATATGGATATTCCACTAGAAATCATGGTTCAGTGAGTTCCCTAAATACATGTCTCTTTCGAAATGGCTATTTCCTGACCTTTCTCAATGGCCTTTAGGTTTTTGGGGGTTTTTTGCTGGTTTTTTTTTCTTTCCCAAGTTGGAAAACTCCATTAATATAACTACATCTGGCTTCTGATTCTCAGAATTTCTGAGACGAAATTCAAATGGAATACAGAGACAACTTGTTTTTTTAAAATGATCCCACGCCAGTGTTTTTAGTCATACATTTATGACTCATCACCTTAAAATACATCACAAGATACCAAAGAAAAGATAATATGAAAAATAACAACAACCACCTTACTGGAAAATCACATAACATGAAGAACCACGGTTTTAAGGTCACTGAGTTTAACTTTCTTTGTGCTGTGATCTTATTAATTATTTCAATCAATCATACATTAAATAGATCTCTGATAGATCTAGTGTTCTATATAGAATAGAGATGGCAACAGTAAATTTCACTAGAGACCAAGTCAGAATTTCTTTTTTTCCCTTCTTAGTTTCTGGAGTCAATGTAGTGGTTTCAAGATTTCAAAATTTCAAGTGGTTTCAAGATCTGATGATCAATATCAGTACCAAACGTACAACTTCTTTCATTCAAAATTCAACCAATGTTTTCTGTCAAGTATTTTTTTTCCCCTTTCAATCTAATGTAGAAGAAGAAAGAGGGAAGGGTGATGGACATTGCTATTGTTAGGCTTGGAGATCAAAACCCTCAATGGATCTTGTTTGGAGATGCGGCTTAGAAGCACCACATCTTTGTACCTTTATGCTGCTAAATTCAAAGATGTCAGAAGAAGAGTTAACAGGAAGGAAGTCTGCCTTAATTGCTCTCTTTAGCTCTGCTTTGCTTTCCTTGATTGGAAGACAAATACTGTTAACCTCTGCCCTCCAGTCTTCTTCTTACAGTAAGATGAGTAATTTATTTTCACCAGCTCAAGGTTAACTCATCCTTCCATCCTTCCAAGGTCAGTAAAATGAGGACCCTGATTGTTGGGGAAATTATACTGACTCTATAAACTGCTTAGAGAGGGCTGTAAAGCATTCTGAAGTGGTATATAAGTCTAAGTGCTATTGCTATTTCTTCTTTTTGCTTCTGTGAGTTCATAGACTGCAACCATATACAGGTAGGTTTTCTATCTGTCACTCTTTTTTTAACAAATCTTACTGGTAGGGTTCTGAGTTTTTACTGAGGTTGGTTGCATTCCTGCAGATATTTCTAGGTAAATATTTTGTTGATGGCTGGATTGTCTGAATGCTAAGCTGATACCCAGAGATAAACCCATCAAGGCACCACTTTTTTTTTAAAGGACACAGCAAAAATCAAGGAAGAGCCCAGAACACATCTTCCCTAGCAACCAATATCTATATAAATAGCAAACAGTACCAGATAAACAATCTTCCATGATAAACAATCATGGAAGACAAAAGTACCTTATACCAAGGCAAGATGCTATTCCAGAACAAGAGGAAACATGTCCTTTTGAGTTTAGCCAAGGTATGTATGACTTTATAGTTGAGCTAAGAGTTTTGATATGAGGAGATGCGTAGACTGGTCTCCTGGCTTGGAGAAAAGAGACACCTCACAGGAAGAATCTCATGTGAACAGACTTCCCCCCCCCCTTCCTGGGATCCAGAGTTTTGGCACCATCTGGGAAGGAAAGTTAAAACAGCCTCAACGTCTCATTAATGGGAGAATTTGTATGATAACAAGGGAATTGTAAACAGGCATGTTATCTAGATGCCTGTCAAATAGATACAAATTAATTTTCCTTTTTCTTGATTGCACCTTTGAAAGGCACCCTGTTCTTTGCATCCTTCTGTCCCAAAGCCTAAACTAGCATTTCCAGTAGTGGATAATATCGACCCTCAAGGGTCATTGGGACTAACCATTATTGATATAGACCCAAGAAAGAGAAACGTCAAACCCAAAAGGAAGCATCTCAACCTAGATGGAAAAGGAAAACGTAGATTTGTGAAGCTGTGAGAGTGTTGAGAGGCACAGCTGAAAGCAGGGAAGAAAAGACCCCAGCCCAGAGCCCACCAACCCAATCAAGTCCACTGCCTGCAGGTGCAAAGGTCTGCAAACCAGCTCCATAAAGAGAGGCCTGCAAGTACTGTGGGAGAGAGAAAAGTCCATTCACAAGTCTCTAAAAGAGCAAAAATGATTTTCACATGCAAATGGAGTGACTTTGGCTGCAAGAGTTGAAGATCTGGGGAAAGGGGAAAAATTTATAGAGCTAAGAAATAGCCAAGATAAGAAAACACAGAGAAGAATAGAATAGAATAGAATAGAATAGAATAGAATAGAATAGAATAGAATAGAATAGAATGCATAATAGAATGCAGAATAGAATAGAATGCAGAATAAATAATAGAATAATAGAATAATAGAATAATAGAATAATAGAATAATAGAATAATAGAATAATAGAATAATAGAATAATAGAATAATAGAATAATAGAATAATAGAGTTAGAAGGGACCATGGAGGTCTTCTAGTCCAGCCCCCCACTCAAACAGGAGAAGCTGTACCATCTCAGACAAGTGACTGTCCAGTCTCTTCTTAAAAAAAAAAACAAGTGATGGAGCACCCACAATTTCTGGAGGCAAGCTGTTCCACTGGTAAATTGTCCTCTCTGTTAGGAAGTTTCTCCTTGATTCCAGGTTGCTTCTCTCTTTGATCAGTTTCCAACCATTGTTTCTTGTCCTGCCCTCTGGTGCTTTGGATAATAGTTTGACCCCCTCTTCTTTGTGGCAGCCCCTCAAATAGTGCTACCAATACAGAAATAGAACCTAGAGATAGAACTAAGTAGATTAAATAAGAAAATGAAATAGCTGTAAACTTATAGAAATAAAAAAGATAGTAGAATAAGACAAGCGTTTAATTGTTGTACAGTAAAACAGTCTTCTGAGGAGGGGGGGGAGGACTAAATCCATTGTTTGTGTCTGTGTATTGTATCATGTTGAGAAAAACCGCATCAAAAGGAAATCCTAATTGAATTTAGCCAGAGTCCTTCAAAAATCCATTTAGCCCAAGCCATTATGACAAGTACACTGGAGATTGTACTCTATTCATAGGTTCAGCTGCCAATATTCAAGAGCACAGGACCAAAATGGAAAGGAAAGAAGACATAGCTGAGTTACACCTTTATGGGGAACAATTCAACTCACAACAATTGCAAAACTTTCTAATTCTTTGCAGTTCACCATCACATTCATTCTTACAGTAGCAAGCAAATAAAACAAAGGAATGAGGAAGGGGAGAGAGAGAACTTAGGAATAAATAGGCCAGACACTTACATCTGTGAGGAGGCTTCATTCCTGATATTGGGGCAACAAGATTTTGACTGCTAAGATCTAGAGCAGGCATGTCATACTCGTGATGTCATGTGACGTTGCATGACGTATTGGGACTTTTTCCCCATTGCCAGCAATGGGGTGGGCGCGGTTTCGGCATGACACATCCAGCCCGAAGGCCAGCAGTTTGACATGCCTGATCTAGAGGATCGTTACATGTGGACAGAGAGAGAAAATCTAAACCTTTCTAGAAATCACCTGGATTTCTGCAGCTAAGAAATAGTAGTTATATCCAGGAGACAAGCAATGGATACAAAGTCAATGTGGTTTCTGCTTCTCAAATTAGACTTGAACATTGGGTGCTATCTAACAAAATGATATTCAATGATGAAAAAAGTAAGGTTCTACATTTAGGCAAGAAAAAACAAATGCACAGGTACAGTATAGGTGGTATCTTGCTCAATAGTAGAAACTGTGAGAGGGATCTCGGAGTCCTAGTGGACAATCACTTAAATAGGAGCCAGCAGTGTGCTGCAGCTGCCAAAAAGGCCAACACAATGCTGGGCTGCATTAACAGAGGGATAGAATCAAGATCACGTGAAGTGTTAATACCACTTTACAATGCCTTGGTAAGACCACACTTGGAATACTGCATCCAGTTATGGTCACCATGATGTAAAAAAGATGTTGAGACTCTAGAAAGAGTACAGAGAAGAGCAACAAAGATAATGAAAGGACTGGAGGCTAAAACATATAAGGAACGGTTGCTGGAATTGGGTACGTCTAGTTTAAAGAAAAGAAGGACGAGGGGGTGACATGATAGCAGTGTTCCAACATCTCAGGAGTTACCACAAAGAAGAGGGAGTCAAGCTATAATCCAAAGCACCTGAAGGCAGGACAAGAAGCAACAGATGAAAATTAATCAAAGAGTTAATCAAATTATTATTATTATTATTATTATTATTATTATTATTATTATTATTATTATTATTATTATTATTATTATTATTATTATTATTATTATTATTATTATTATTATTATTATTATTGAGAGAAGAATTGAAATGGGACCAAAAGACCATATTGTTGGTAGCCAAAATTAGAAGTTTGGAAAGGATGAGCAGAAACCTGGAGAAACAATAGCAACTTATTTATTCCCTCTGAGGAGGGAGGAACTACATGTACTTAAGGACAAGACAGAGGTAAGAAGTAATAATAATAATAATAATAATAATAATAATAATAATAATAATAATAATAATAATAATAATAATAATAATAATAGTAAAGTTGGAAGGGACCTTGAAGGTCATCTAGTCCAACCCCCTGCTCAGGCAGGAAACCCTATACCATTTCGGACAAATGGCTGTCCAGTCTCTTCTTAAAAACTTCCAGTGTTGGAGCA
>NW_015386407.1:1112475-1121046 GCF_001527695.2 Protobothrops mucrosquamatus
CCCTTGATTAGTTTCCACCCGTTGCTTCTTGTCCTGCCTCCAGGCGCTTTGGAAAATAGCTTGACTCCCTCTTCTTTATGGCAACCCCTGAGATATTGGAACACTGCTATCATGTCCCCCCTCATCCTTCTCTTCATTAAACTAGACATACCCAATTCCAGCAGCCATTCCTTAGTCCGTAAGGAGAAGGGCGGGATACAAATGTAATAAAATAAATAAATATGCTTTAGCCTCCAGTCCCCTAATCATCTTTGTTGCTCTTCTCTGTACTCTTTCTAAAGTCTCAACATCTGCAAGTGAGCTCTGATCAGTTACCTTTTCCATGTATTCAACTATCAACTAGAAAGGACCGATAGTCCTCTACAGATTCATACACAGACAATCCCATGCTTGTTCCATCCTGGTATCTGAGAGATCCACCAGATCCAACTTAGATGCATTCCAGGCGAAATTCAGAAGGTTTGGGAGATAGAAAAGATGATCATGAAGACAAAGGAGATCTGCTGTTGCTCTTTCTCTATGTAGAATTGCAAAGATGAATGGATGGGGCTTCAGAAACCTTTCTAGATGAGCTGAAAGAAGAAAGCTACCAGTAGAAATATGAAAACAGCGACTAAAGGATACCACAGGTCAAGATACATGGAGAACACTTAGTGTGTGCTATGCACTATATTACCAAGACATCCTATTTATGGCAACAATACTAATGACACTTTGGCAAATGGTTTTCAGGCTTTGTTTATTTGGTCTATTTATTCCACTAGACATTTATGTTCCTAATGGGTTCAAATGTATTCATTATTGTGTTTACGTGTTTGTGTATCTGACTGCTATTGTGATCTATTTTGGCATAATTAAGGAACATGGCACAATATTAATATGTGTTTACATAACTTTCAGCAACCCGCAAGATATATTACAATTAAATCAGTATGAAATTGTACATATTTTTTTCAAGCAGGCAGGCCATTATGAGCGTAAAATATCCTTTTCTAACAATATACAGTAGTTTAGAAAGTTTTCGAAATCTGCAACAAAAATTGAGGTGGAAGATACAAACTGACCTACTTTAGGCCACCCATGTTTAAAAGGAAGCTTACGAATGTGAGAAGGTGACAATTCTATTTCTACAGAAAGCAAAATCTCCACAGAGATTAGCAGAACAAATTATAAATGGAATGAAAGAACTAAATCTAACTTTAAACAATTATAACCCATTGTTTTAGATTATAGAATAAATAGGTCTTTTTTTCCACATATTTATATCATGCTTTCATTAGTATAATAATAGTATTTATAAGGGAACAAGGCTAAAAGTTAGGATCAGTTTGAGATAACAACTGAGTGTAACTGTATTGTGACTTACATTATTACTTCTGTGTTGCATACATTTCCCCCCCAGTGTTAGCAACATATTGTGATATATTTGTATCAATATACGTGTTGTAGATTCAGCAGGAACTTGGACTCAATAGGACAAATGGTTCTATCCAACTTCTATAATATTCTACTATGATTATTAACATTCAATAAAAAGAATACATCAGAAATGTTCAAGGTTAGCGCAAGGGGAAAGCATTTTAAGTCCTTCACTAAAATGGAATGTAAAGGTTGGAAGACTAATGTTTGAGCTTAAACAATACTTTAAGCGTGGTATGTATGTAGGAATGACAGAATATAATTGATAAATTGTTCCGTGTCTTTGGCAATTTTATTTTATTTTAGGGATTTTCACACTAAAAAAGGTGTCTCTGTGTGTAGATGAAGGATGGATAGGTAGATAGATAGATAGATAGATAGATAGATAGATAGATAGATAGATAGATAGATAGATAGATAGATAGATAGATAGATAGATAAAAAAAACAGAGCAATTGATACAAATATACAAAATTTAAAATAAATTAAAAGATATATTTAAATAGGCCTTTTCTTATTTTAAAAAAATGATTAAAATCCAATTTAAAATATCCCTAGGCCAGACCTGCCAGCTGAAACAGCCATGTCTTGAGGGTGCGGCGGAAGGAGGGGAGATCCGGAATCACCCGGATCTCTGGGGGCAGCTCGTTCCAGAGGGTGGGATAGATAGATAGATGGATGGATGGATGGATGGATGGATGGATGGATGGTAGATAGATAGATAGATAGATAGATAGATAGATAGATAGATAGATAGATAGATAGATAGATAGATAGATAGATAGATAGATAGATAGATAGATAGATGAGTCTGGTGTAGTGGTGAAGATGCTGGCCTAGAAACCAGGAAATGGTGAGTTCTAGTCTCACCTTAGGCATGAAAGCCAGCTGGGTGATTTTAGGCCAATCAACAGGAGACTGTGAGTTCTAGTCCTACCTTAGGCATGAAAACTGGCTGGGATAATTTGGGTCAGTCTCACTCTCTCTCTCTACCCAACTCACTTCACAGAGTTGCTGTGTGGAAATTAGGAGCAGGAAGGATTATTAAGTATGTGGGCCACCTTGAGCAACTTATAAAATATTTTTTTTAAAAAAAAAAACCTCTTTTAAGAACTTTGAGCAGAATGCTATCTAACAAGCCCAGGACCAAGAAGATGAAGTGAAGCAAGAGATCCTGCTATTTTAAACAAGGCCTAATTATTGGGCATGGGGGTGATCCATTTTGTTTGGCAAATTCAGATATACTGTAGCCGAAGTAGGAATTAATTGGCACATGGTAACATAGAGCTCCAAAACTGATTCTGGTTTAGTGCCAATACTCTTTGCGGAAACTCAATACTGTAATTTGAAATCCTGCTTTGGTGAGAAAGTATTTCTATCCTATACCCAAATTATCCAAAGTAAGGTCTCCTTAAAAATGTTAGTTTTACAATAGGACTCCAAGGCCATGCTTGTGATATTGTCATATAGCCCTACCAGCTAAACTCATTTCCCCCTATCTACTGTAATGTCTACAGGCCCATATTCCCTGTGGGCAAGCATCAGAAAAAAGCTCTTGGATTGATCGTATTATTGGCAAGGCTTTCAATTCCACTTTGTGTATTTTAACTGCTTCTGAACACAATGCAACAGGACAGGAAACAGCATCTGCTGAACTAGCCAGACAGAAATAACAATAGCAGACTTATCTATCACTTCATAGTGCTTCATAGCACTCTCTAAGCAGTTTACAGAGTCAGTGTATTGTCTCCAACAATCTGTGACCTCATTTTACCAGCCTCTGAAGGGTGGAAGGCTGAGTCAACCTTGAGCCGGTCAAGATCGAACTACTGGCAGTGGGCAGAATTAGCCTGCAATACTGCATTCTAATCACTGCCACCAGGATGGATGTTGATGTTTCTCTCACTGCCTGTGAAGAGCAACCTTGAGTGACAGGAGAATGATAACCATACCACGTCTTCTTACTATTGAGTGCAAAGAGATGTTGTATGTGGTACAGATAGGTTTTTGCTGTAAAATAGAAACAATGGGAATGCATCAGCTCTTGAAAAGAGTCAGAAACCAGTAGGAAGAGCTATAATCTTAACTGAGACCTCAAAGTTGATAGGGATGTTCTACCCACAAAGTCCCTTCTTAACCCCAAGGGCTCCTATATACATTATAAATGTAGTTTTTTCAATGTCACATTATAGGATAATTTGGAACCAATCTTCCTTCCTTCCTTCCTTCCTTCCATTTCTTCCTTCCTTCCTTCCTTCCTCCTTTCCTTCCTTCCTTCCTTCCTTCCTTCCTTCCTTCCTTCCTTCCTTCCATCCATCCTTCCATCCATCCATCCAGGAAGAGTCTCACTTTCCTATCAAACATTTCCTCTCCTTTTCACAGTGGATGATGGCTTCAAGCCACTATCTATTTTTGTAGATAACAAGTCTTGCAAGGCCATTTTATTCTTCCAAACAGATATTGTAATTTAGTGTCTTTTGTGCCTTTCTCTTATACTTTCCTCCAGGAAAACAAGACTGGGTAATCAAACAAGACTGTCATTTGACTACGTGTACGAAATTTTATTTCTCTCCCTCAGCATTCACGAGAGAGTAAAAGTTGTCTCTTTTGAGATGATATGGAGTCCTGGTAACTTCATGGACATAGCCAGATTATTCTTGAGAAGACTGCGTAAGTCATTTCCCACTGCTTTTCCTGGAAACGTTTTTCAACTTCTCTGTCCAGCCCCCAAATGTGATGGTCTCCCGCCTAAGTATAAATCAACTTCAACAATTCTTAGCATTTTAAGATTGGCTGGCTGCTGTCACCTAATTGGATTCCTGGAGAATAAAACTTAGACAACGAACGCTTGTTAGGTCCAAGCAGATTCCACAATGACTGTGATCTGCTTGAACCACAATACAACTTAACTGTGTTTCCCTGAAAATAAGATCCAGTCTTATTATTATTTTTTTGCCTCCAAAAGAGGCACCAGGTCTTATTTTCAGGGGGGAAGGGGTCTTTTTCACTCACCTCATGGTGGTGGCATCAAGAGCCCCACCCAGGCAGCCCACTGCTTCTGCCACTGAAGGAGCAGCTTCATTCTGCAGCTGAGAATGGAGCCCCGGTCTGTATTTCACAGTCAGAGACCTTCTGGAATGAAGGATTGAATGCATAGCTCAGTTCTCGGCTGCAGAGGCCTTTCGGAAAGGCCTCAGACAATGAAATGCAGTCCAGAGCTCCATTCTCAGCTGCAGAATGAAGCTGCTCTTTTGGTCGCAGAAGAAGTGGGCTGGCAAGGCAAGTGTCAATCCATGGGAGGCCTGGCTGTACCCCCACCCCAGCTTGATTTTTAGGTGAGTGTCTCGCCCCTAAACCTAGGGCTTACTTTGGGGGTAGGGCTTATATTAGGCCCACCCTCAAAAATTAACCTAGGGCTTATTTTCAGGGTAGGTCTTACTTTTGGGAAAACACGGTATTACTAAAGTAACTTGAGAAATGGTGTGGAGAGCAGAGGTGGGAGATTGCCACCCCAAACACAGAAATCTCCCTAGTTTTACAAAGAATTTATCAGTGTCTCTAAACATGTAACCCTGTAAAACCCAACGTGCTTGTTTATTATTTTTTTCCCTTGGTTTTTCCAACAAGAAAAACCTGTTCTATTCTCCTTGATGTTTTCATTTAAAGAATATTACGCCTGGATTTCCTTTGAACTGCATCTGAGACAACAAAAAGGGAAAACAGCAGGTACACTTTACAGAATGGGAGAAAGTGGATCGTTCATAATTAACTACTTTTATTATTTATGTCTCACATGATGTATGAGGGACATATGCAGTTCTTTGTCAGCGCCTCCAGGCTGAAGAGAACAAACACAATTCACAAAGAGTGTTTTCCTCCACTAGCTTATGCAAATGTGGACCGCTGAGCTGATTTTTTTTTTTAAAAAAAATCCACTTTCTTTCCATTGATTTCCACAGAAGAAAACTCCAGAGGACGTGGGATCCTTTGATCACCTGTTGCCGTGCGGCTTTGGTTTTTGTCCCCTCGCCGCAAACATATTGTGTTGTGATATGTCACCATTGGTTGTGTCAATCACAAGGCTCTACTGTGCCATGAGAGGGGAATGGGAAAAACAACTGTCAATGTAACAGTGTAAAAGTGGGAGAGAGGATGTTTTTCTTCCCCCAGAACAATGGCAAGCTACAGCTGTCTGGTCCAGATGGGCTGATATCTCTCGCATTGAAGTGCCACACTGAGAATTCAAATGCCATGATTAGCACCCATTAGTGAGACAGATGTGGCAACTGTACAACTCCATCTGCCTGGCTGAATATGGGTCAAGGTCTGGAGAAGCATTTTACATCAAGAGCCCAGAGAAGAAGTTAAACCATCTAATTCCATATAGAGAGGGCCCTCCACAGCCTTAGGCAAATGACAAGCCAGCACAGAAGAAATGGGGATAAATTCTTGACCAAGATTCTTGTACCACCTAAATGAAAATTCAGGATCTAAAAGGAAATAGTGAATGGGGTGGGGTTGGATGAGATGGGATGGAACAAGGCTCTTTCCTTCCTTCCTTCCTTCCTTCCTTCCTTCCTTCCTTCCTTCCTTCCTTCCTTCCTTCCTTCCTTCCTTCCTTCCTTCCTTCCTTCCTTCCTAGGTCTCTAAAAATTCTTTGGGTAAAGCTCTGCCAACAGGAAGTGGCAATATCTAGATAACTTGGTTCATTCACAAAATGTTTCAGGATCACCTGAGTAGGAAGACATTAGTAAATTGTCCAGCTGTAGGCTCTACTAGACGTGTCATAAAAGAAGACAGAGCTAAGGTATTGCTCTACTATTTTTCAGGAAAACAACATGAACGTGTTAAACTCAATTGGAGATAGACTGAATATTTATACTGAAAATCTCAGAATGTCAAAGGCGCTCATAAAGTAGAGAAACAAATGAAACCTTGTAAAATTAGTTTACTGCAATTAGATGTAAGTAGACGCAGTCTGGGGTAGTGGCAAAGGCACCAGGCTGGAAACTAAGAGATTGTGAGTTCTTGTCTTGCCTTGGGCACAAACCCAGCTGAATGACCTTGGGCCAGTCCCTCTCTCTCGGTCCTAGGAAGGAATCAATGGCAAACCACTTCTGAAAAACCTTGTGAAGAAAACTTGTAGGGGCTTGTCCAGAGAGAGTCAGACATGATTGAATGAGGAAAAAAAAGTAGATGCATATCAAATATAAAATTTCTACAGTACTGCTATTCAGATCAAGTTATTTGGCAAACACACGTTGTTGTTGATGATGATGATGATAATAACAAATAACAAATAACAATAATAGTAAACTCACAGTCTTCTGTTGTTTTTCCATATTTTTCTTATTTTATGTAATGATACAACCAGCTCTGAGATACTCACTGAAGTACAGTAAGTTTTTCCTTGTAAGATAAGATAAGATAAGATAACCTTTATTGTCATTTTTTTTACTGTGGGCACAACGGCACACATCAAAAATGAAATTTAGTTGCCCACTCTCAAAGTGAAACACATACATGACGCACACCTAAACATACTATGAACAACATATGTATAGACCCACATCCCTACATGTACGTAGCAAATAAATATTAAATACTGTCCATCATGAATACATAACGGAAGGAGGAAGCTTGAGAGTTCACAAGGTTAATGCTGTATGGAATGAAACTATGGCTGAATCTGGATGTTCTGCTTCAGATACCATGAAGCCTCCTCCCAGAAAGTAACAAGGAAAACAGGTTGTGAAGAGGATGTGTAGTGTCCCAGATAATCTTACGGACCCTGCTCAAACAACACTTCTGTGCTATGTCCTGGATGGGAGGGAGGGAACTGCCAATGATCTTTTCGGCCATTCTCACCACTCTCTGCACCGCCTTCCTGTCTGAAGCAGTGATGCTTCCAAACCAGACTGTGATGCTGTATGACAGGATACGTGAGAAGTAATAGCAATAAGTAACCCTAACCCTAACCCAATGGACTTCTTGATGCTTCCTCATGGCCACGTGACCTCATAAGTCTTGGGATTTGTGGAGAATATGGTTAGCAATGAACACCCATTTCAAAACCTTCAATTAAACTTTCTTAGATGTAGACACAGAGTCTTCAAGACCAAAAAACTTTATTTGGGCTTCCCGCCCCCGAGCAAGTTGCTTAGTCTTGAAGATGCTACTTTACACTTTGTTGACTTTGTTGTCATAAACTAATGCTGCTTACCCCTTCGTTCACATTTACAGCCTGTCCTGTCTTTTATTGAATTATGCCAAATTCCCCGCAAATCTATAATAGCAACTTAAAAGAGAGAAAAAATGGAGACTATTCATGAGGATTACTACCAAGAGATAGAGAACAATATTTGTATAATAATATGTCTTTCAGGATCAGCTGGGTGCTCTGTCTTGCCTGCGTAAATAAACCTACGCTTAAGCCTAGCAAAGGAGTTGTCTTCAGAATATCCACATAATGAGTGTTTACCAGGGAGAGTGCCCCATTGATCTCCGTGGGATGCACTTCTGAGTAATCAAAACTAAACTTTCACTATTACTAATCATCCAGTCCACCCCACTGATTTCCACTGACCCCAAATATGCGAGGAATGAAATAATAGTCATAAAAGTATTTGTTTCCCCATTGTAACTCATCTAGCATCGACTCGGTGCGAAGTACCGCACTGTGACAGCAAGATTCTGAATTGTCTCAGCAGTGCAATTCTTGTTTGGTGAGTGGGGTGGTGAATGGGATATAGGCAGTAGCCGTATATCACCAGAATTAGTTTCTTGGGATTAGCATAATGTTATTCCATGAATCCTCTTTCTCATTTTACTGTTTCTGTATAGCTGTTTGCTTATAGAAAACCCTATCAATCATTTGGGTTCATTAAAGGACTGCCAGAACAGCAGAGTTTCTTCTCTTTTTTTTCCAGTATTGTTTTTAAATAGTTCATTGGAAAACTTGACCTGGTGCAATTATTATTATTTTTTACTCTGTATAAGGCTCTTCATGGAACAAGAGGCCAGATTTTTCACTGAGAAGGATCATAACAGCTTACAGGTATACGAGAGAGAGAGAGAGAGAGAGAGAGAGAGAGAGAGAGAGAGAGAGAGAGAGAGAGAGAGAGAGAGAGAGAGAGAGAGAGAGAGAGAGAG
>NW_015386407.1:1121146-1134711 GCF_001527695.2 Protobothrops mucrosquamatus
AAGTACTTCTTGATTTTCAGTGTTAGGAGGGCAACTCCAATTTGCTTTAAATAAAGCAAGATCCACTGAAAGACATCTTCCCACTGGAGTAATTTAATTCGATTTCGGTGCTGGTTTCCCTAAAATTGTAGCCTGTTACTAAAGACATTCAGTGATCTTTTTGGTTTCTAAATTGGGATCTCTTTGAGCTTCAGGTTCCTTTCAAAAAAAAAATTCTTGAAAACCACTCATTGCCTTCTGTTGTGCTGTGTTGTAAACACTGTCATTGTACCTTACATTTGAGATCTTAGGTTACTATGGAGAGAGATGAATGGCTTTGTTCTTTTTAATTCTTCAAAATCTTAGGCCCTTTTAAGGACAATATGCAGGCATCTGCATCCATCTCCATCCCTCTTACCCACTTTCATCTCTTCTTAAGTCATCTTGTGAAGGATAAAATTTAAATAAATACTTATATATTCCTGTAGAATGAAAGAAAAAAAGGAGGAGGAGGAGGAGGAACATCATAAGTTGTAAGGAACCAAAGAAGACAATAATATGGACTACCACATTAAAAATAGAAGTTCACCCTCTTTAGAATTTACCCCTATCTCTTCTTGATCAATCCAATTCAGCTTGCTGTGAAAATTTTCTTACAAGGGCACTTTCAGCAGTTTACATGTATATGTGTCTGGGGTGGGGTCTCATACAATAGGTATGCATGAGTCAAAAATCCATGTAACAATTGAGTAGTTGTGTGGTGAAATACTAATGTGGATTAGAGAGAAAAAGAGAAAGAGAAAGGAACAGAGAAAGGGAAAGAGAAAAAAGAGAAAGAAAGAGAAAGATAAGAGAATATTAGCAAGAAAGATGAAAAATACCATCCATTTCCCTCCATTTCATTTTTTTTAACACAAACCACAGTTGGCTATTCTCAAAAAAAAGAAAGAAAGAAATGAAATGAAATGCCACCAAATGAATGAGAGATTAAAAGTTAAGACTGTTGCATTTTTGACTGGAGAAAGCTGTTCCATTGAAGTGTCAACTTCTCCAATTGAGAGTTCAGCTTTATTAACTTCCTTTATGAAATGGATGTGAAATAACAAAATGTATTTGAACTAAGACTGTTGTCAAAATAGCTTTCCTTTTTTTTGTGTGTGAGAAAAATCTTGGTTTTTCTCATCACACTGTTGTAGTGAACATTGCTAGAAAAACGGTGCCTGAAGTCAAAGGCAGAGAGTGACAACAGGGATATTGTATTAACTAGGACGGAAGAAAAAAAAAATCGGATAATGAGGACTGAATAAAGTAATTTCTAACATTTGAAGAAGTTCCTCTAAGTTTTGCCCAAGAAAAAGATTTCAATTTCTTTCTGTATCTTGCATGTTTTAACTCTATGCTAACCACACTCCGTTTGAATATAATTTTGTTAAGCCATCATTTAATTAAGTCACCTAGTGTCTCAGACAAGGTAAAATGGAAACGAATGTAATTTTTTAAAAATAGCCAAAGCTGCATGAGATAGCAAGTTAATAGAGAGAGAGATAATGAAAGAGTCACCGTGATTCCTTAAGCCTTACAAAAAAAACCACAAGTATTTAGAGAAATCCTAGTAAATAGAGCAGAAACCAAGATTTTAATAGAAAGATAACCTTGCAGAAGACAACTACAATCAAAGAAAATTGTGACTGGTAAACTTTTGAGTAGTTCTTTGTTTTAAATGCAGAATTAATCCTGGCAATATAAATCTATTCCATGATGCATATAATGCTGCCATTATAGAAAAATAGCATGAAATTGACTTGGAATATGATTGGCTGTCAGGAAGTTTCTCCTTAGTTCTAGGTTGCTTCTCTCCTTGATTAGTTTCCATCCGTTGCTTCTTGTCCTGCCTTCAGGCGCTTTGGAAAATAGCTTGACTCCTTCTTCTTTGTGGCAGCTGCCAAAAAAGCCAACACAGTGCTAGGCTGCATTAACAGAGGGATAGAATCAAGATCACGTGAAGTATTAATACCACTTTACAATGCCTTGGTAAGGCCACACTTGGAATACTGCATCCAGTTTTGGGCACCACGATGTAAAAAAGAGTCTAGAAAGAGTGCAGAGAAGAGCAACAAAGATGATTAGGGGACTGGAGGCTAAAACATATAAGGAACAGTTGTTGGAATTGGGTATGTCTAGTTTAATGAAGAGAAGGACGAGGGGTGACATGATAGCAGTGTTCCAATATCTCAGGGGCTGCCACAAAGAAGAGGGAGTCAAGCTATTCTCCAAGGCGCCTGAAGGCAGGACAAGAAGCAATGGATGGAAACTAATCAAGGAGAGAAGCAATCTAGAACTAAGGAGAAACTTCCTGACAGTGAGAACAATTAACCAGTGGAAAAACCTGCCTCCAGAAGCGGTGAATGCCCCAACACTGGAAGTTTTTAAGAAGAGACTGGACAGCCATTTGTCCGAAATGATATAGGGTTTCCTGCCTGAGCAGGGGTTTGGACTAGATGATCTTCAAGGTCCCTTCCAACTTTATTATTATTATTATTATTATTATTATTATTATTATTATTATTATTATTATTATTGTTGTTGTTGTTGTTGTTGTTGTTGTTGTTGTTGTTGTTGTTATTGTTGCTGGGATTTAGTTTTACTACCTAGGAGTAGAATATCATAACATTTCAGTTTGGGCAAAATAAAACCGAACAGTATTCTGTTTTGTCATGTTGTTTAGTGACTATTTCCCCCCCCCCCCCCCGTTTTTAAGAAGTTGGGCTCAGACACTGTTGCGTAATAGCCTTCCAAACTTATCTATCGCTGTGGCATAGGTTGTCTTTGCAGATAAAGAGACACAAATGATGCATTTTGGGGGAAATGGCGAGCCAAAGCTTTTAGCTTTCAATTCATACTATTTGTATCTGGGGATCATTTTAGAGACAATTTGGCAGTTAGTTAAAAATCAGGGTGATGGAGGCCAGAACTATCCAGCAATGGACTAGGAGCGTTCAAGATTTCTCAAGAGCCACTTTATGAATTCAAGGCCATTTCTCCTGTTGACAGTTAACCACGTACAGGAAAATCACATTGAGGCTTGCTAACGTCTCCCTCTCTCTCCCCCTTTCTCTCCTTCAATAATACTGTAGATTTTAACTCAGTGTTTCTTTCTTTGTTTTGTTTTAAACAATAAACATGCCACAATAATTTCTTTAAAGACAGAGCAACGATGCAAAAAAACTCATTCCCTCTAATTTGAAAAGGGCGAGATAATGTAGCTTTTACACAACAACAACAACAAAAAAAAAGTTAGGGAGACCATCCATTCATTTTCTTTTCTAAAATGGCTTATAATAGGTGGATTACCCTAGTACTTTAAAAAAAATAATATAATATAATGGCTTGGGTAATAAACAACAAAAGGCAAAAGTTGTTCTATAGAACCATGAATTAAATCATTTCCTAATTGTCTTTTTTTTTTCTGTGCTATGGAAGATACGCTTTGAGAAAAATATGAAAAACAATCTTTGAGAAATAAGCTTTATTTCTCAAGCAGGAGCAACAAAGAAGTCAATGTTTAAACGTAGGAGGGGAAGAATTGTTATCGTTTGATCTGGAGCGAGGCTTCCATGGATATCCAAGGGGAAAGAAGGGAACAAATTATATGAATATGCATGATGATGTAATCAGTTTTCCTTGGTTTATTTTTAAGAGCACTCAGTCATCCACCAACTAGAACAAGGGTGTCAAACTGCCGGCCCGCAGGCCAGATGCGTCATGCCGAAACTGTGCCCAACCAAGCTCTGGCAATGGGGAAGAAGTCGCGATACGTCATGACACATCATGTGACATGGTGAGTTTGACACCACTGAACTAGTACCACTAAATCAGGGGTAGGCAACCTTGGCTCTTTTATGACTTGTGGACTTCAACACCCAGAATTCCTGAGCCAGCCATGCTGAGGGGAAAGGGAGAGGTTTCCAAGCTGAGCCATGCTGGCTCAGGAATTCTGGGAGTTGAAGTCCACGAGTTATAAAAGAGCCAAGGTTGCCTACCCCTGCACTAAACAATAGGATTCAAAGGTGCTTTTTCAAAAGGCAACTGGACTGCTTTTTTTTCCCCTTGAGGAAGATATTTCGCTTCTCATTCAAGAAGCTTCATCGGTTTTGGCAGGATGGTGGGAGTGATAGAAGGAATAGTTCACCATATCACAAAAAAGATGTTGAGAGTTTGGAAAAAATTCAAAGAAGAGCAACTATGGTGATCAAAGGCCCGGAGACTAAAACATATGAATAATGGCTGTGGGACTTGGGTTTGACTAGTCTAAAGAAAAGAAGAAATGGGGGAGACATGATAGCGGTGTTCCAGTATCTGAGGGGCTGCCACTAGGCAGAGGGGGGCAGGTTGTTCACCAAAGCACCAGATGGAAGGACAAGGAACAATGGTTGGAAACTGATCAAAGAGAGAAGCAACCTGGATTTAAGGAGAAACTTCCTGACAGTGAGGACATTCAACCAATGGAACAGAATACCCCCAGAAATTGTGGGCACTCCATCACTGGAGATTTTTAAGAAGAGACTAGACATTCACCTATCTGAGACAGTATAGGTTCTCCTGCTTGAGCAGGAGCTGGACTAGAAGACCTCCAAGGTTTCTATTCTATTCTATTCTATTCTATTCTATTCTATTCTATTCTATTCTATTCTTGTTCCTGTTCCTGTTCCGTTCCACTCCACTCCTGTTCCTGTTCCTGTTCCTGTTCCTGTTCTTGTTCTTGTTCTTGTTCCTGTTCCTGTTCCTGTTCCACTCCACTCTCCACTCCACTCCACTCCACTCTCCACTCCACTCCACTCCACTCCACTCCACTCCATTCTATTCTATTCTATTCTATTCTATTCTATTCTATTCTATTCTATTCTATTCTATCAGGATGTGTGAGAGGGGGTGGAAGGATCATATTTCTTTGCAGTCATCTGGTTGTTAGTACTCTTCCTAAGAGCTCTTGAGGCCACTTGGGATTTATCTCTGCCCCCAAGTGGCACACTGTGGCCCCAAGTGGCCTCAAGAGCAAAAGTTGTAATAGATTTTAATCTATTGTTTAGCTAAGAAATGAGGAGTTATGATCTGCTGGACTTCTGGTGGACATTCCTAAATAGAAAAAAATGTATGGTATAGGAGAAATGTTTAGGACAAAGAATTAAAAAGTAAACCATTATTACCTATGGATGAACCCCAAACCCTGTTCAAGACACATTTGTTTTTAATTTAGATGGTGTGACAGAGAATAACCTGCATGTGTTGGGAGAGTGGGAAGAGGTGAGGCAGCACAAAGTGAAAATCATTACAAGAAAGACATAGAAAAATCCAAAATTCCAGCGAAATTCCACCCAAGGCAAAGATAGCTATGAGGGTGACAAGCCTAAGAAATGGTCATACTTTTCATCAGGATGTTAGTGAAAGATATACCATATGAATGATAACATGTTTAATGAGCAGAATGAAATCTCAAGATGCCAGAGGTCCTAGGAGTGAAAAGCAAATTGGCATGTTTCAAAGGAAACTTTCCAGATATATTATTTCTTTAAGAGCAAGGTGATCAATATCCCCCCCCAAAAAATATTCCTCCCATCTACCCAAGGTTGAGTTAGATATGAATACCTAAAAGAACAGCGACTGTCCCAGACTATTGATAGATAATAATAATAATAATAATAATAATAATAATAATAATAATAATAATAATAATAATAATAATAATAATAATAATAATAATAATAATAATAATAATAATAGTAAAGTTGGAAGGGACCTTGAAGGTCATCTAGTCCAACCCCCTGCTCAGGCAGGTAATCCTATACCATTTTGGACAAATGGCTGTCCAGTTTCTTCTTAAAAACTTCCAGTGTTGGAGCATTCACCGCTTCTGGAGGCAGGTTGTTCCACTGGTTAATTGTTTTAACAATCAGGAAGTTTCTCCTTAGTTCTAGGTTGCTTCTCTCTTTGGTTAGTTTCCACCTGTTGCTTCTTGTCCTGCCTTCAGGTGCTTTGGAAAATAGCTTGACTTCCTCTTCTTTGTGGTAGCCCCTGAGATATTGGAACACTGCTATCATGTCCCCCCTCGTCCTTCTCTTCGTTAAACTAGACATACCCAATTCCAGCAAGCGTTCCTTATATGTTTTAGCCTCCACTCCCCTAATCTTCTTTGTTGGACATGAGAAAGATCTCAGAGTTGTAGAAAAAATGTAGCACCACTGGTTTTGACCTACGTCATAAGGTTCACACCGGAATGGTTCCGTAACATTTCACCATAATTATGAAGTGCACTAGAACTAAGATAGAGAGACAATTACGTCGGATCGTGACACAACCGAAAAAACCGTCGACGTCGTGTGACGACCGAGTATAAAAAATGATTGTCCACTAGGATTCCGAGATCCCTCTCACAATTACTACTGTTGAGCAAGGTACCCCCTATACTATACCTGTACATTTGGTTTTTCTTGCCTAAATGTAGAACCTTACTTTTTCACCATTGTAGATGTAGATGATGTAGAGTTAGCTAAATAATATTTTAGTCTGATAGTCTTTAGAACAATTTATTATATGATTCAGGAAATGTTGTTTATCATCCTGTTTGGAGCGGGCCTATGGATCAAAATTACCTGTTTCAGTTCAAGATCTAAAGCTGGACTTAGAACTTAGCTTGGAAGGGGAAGGAGGACAAATTTTGAGAAAATGTATGTATTTTGTAAAAAGTTTGCTCTAGGAAAATTTACCTTGAAAGAATGAAAGTAGGGCAATTTGCAAGTTTAAAAAAGCCTAGAGTTCTCATGCAATTTAACAACTCTATGAATTACAGAGAAACTACGAGCTAAGAGACAATGCAATATAAGTGGAATTTTTAAATAATATTTTGAAAATTCTGCTAAAACTTCCACCATGATGAATTGATACTTTACTAAATGTGTTAGTCAAGTACTCTGACATTGAGAGGGGCTCCTAAAGAGAGAACTAAAAGGTTAGAGTCAGAAGTTCTTTGGTGGAGAGCAAGAACTAATGGAAGAAAAGTGAGAAGAGCAGACAGAGCTGGGAGGTTGGAGTTAAGTATGTCATTAGCTTAGAGTTGTTACATTGTCATAAATAACACGCCCAACCCCTCTTCAATAACAGAGCAACAAATTCCATTGATCCTCACAGTATCTGGTGCCGATTTAGTACTGAACTTTACTCGACTAAATTCTTGTGTATGGGCTTAAGCAATAGTTTCTGAACTGCAATTGAACACATGGTCCTGACCCTTTATGGCTGGTAACAATACCTGAACTCTAATCCCCGTGCAAAATACTGGCTGTAATTAAAACAACGGTTCTGCTGGTTAGATGCTATGGGGCTGGTATTGGCCTTTCCATTTTTAAGAAAAGCTCAGGTTCATTATTTCTAAATCCTGCCGTTCTTAGACCACTTGATTATTGCCAGCTTAATGATGGCCAGTTACAATGAATCACTCGGGTGTCATTTGAGCTGTCACCCAGGTGCATTTTCTGATTAATATCATCAAAACACTTGTCTGAAGTGCTACTCAAAGGGAGGTGATTCTTCTTAAAGAAGAAGAGTAAGTTTCAGTTATAACTAGATTTTTCACTAGATGTTCAACTATTTCACAGAAAATTGGTGAGGATTATCCAATCAAGGTAACATTTTTTTATCTGTCTGTCTTTGTCTTTGTCTTTGTCTTTGTCTTTGTCTTTGTCTTTGTCTTTGTCGTCTTTGTCGTCTTTGTCTCTCTCTCTCTCTCTCTCTCACATACACACAGACATACACACCACCTTCTATCCATCTATCCGTCTATCCGTCTATCCGTCTATCCATCTATCAGTCTGTCTATCCATCTATCCGTCTATCTGTCTGTCCGTCTGTCTGTCTGTCTGTTTGTCCATCCGTCCGTCTGTCCGTCCGCCCGTCCGTCCGTCCGTCCGTCCGTCCGTCCGTCCGTCTATCTATCTATCTATCTATCTATCTATCTATCTATCTATCTATCTATCTATCTATCTATCTATCTATCTATCTATCTATCTATCTATCTATCTATCTATCTATCTATCATCTATCTATGCCTTCTCCATATAGAAATCATTTCCATTCATGAGAACAGGGGGATACGTTTGTAAGGAAAAACCAGAATAACTGAATAATAGCATAACAGAGTTGGAAGGGCCCTTGGAGTTCTTCTAGTCCAACCCCCTGCTCAGGCAGGAAACCTACAATAGTTCAAACAAATGGATGTCCAGTCTCGTCTTAAAAACCTCCAGTTTTTAAGCACTCACAGCTTCTGGAGGCAGTTAATTGTTCTAACTGTCAGGAAATTTCTCCTTAGTTGGTTGTCTCCTTGATTAGTTGCTTTGAGGGACAAAATGGCATTGATAAGTGATAAGTAAGTGGTAAGCTTTTAAATCAATGAGTAGGATCTTGACCAAAGGCTAAAATTCAGGAGGCAATGGAAAATAGGCAATGGAAGCTAAGAGTCTAGATTCAGACATTGTGGGCAAAACCGCATGCCAGAACTATGGATAATAATTCTTGGTGAGACTATAGACATAGATGATGCAGATGTAGACATATTGTCCTAGCTGTAAGCTGTAGTGGAATGTAGTCTGGAGTCCTAGGAGGGAGACACTGCTTCCCAAAGGACAAAGAGGCAGTAGAGCTTGAAACGTCTGGTAGACAGAAAAAAGACAGTTTACAGAATCTATTGATAGTTATGCAGATAGTTGTTTTAGTCTGGCAAGATTCTGTCTGTAGGTGAACAACAATAAAGGAACTACTAAGAAGTAACTCCATCTGTCATTCTTTGTTCTTGGGGCCTGACAGACATAACATAATAAAAGAGTTGGAAGGGACCTTAGAAATCTTCTAGCCCAACCCCCTGCTTAGGCAGGAAACCCTACACCATTTCAGACAAATGGTTGTCCAGTCTCTTCTTAAAAACTTCCAGTGTTGGAGCATTCACAACTTCTGGAGGCAGGTTGTTCCACTGGTTAATTGTTCTAACTATCAGGAAGTTTCTCCTTAGTTCTAGGTTGCTTCTCTCCTTGATTAGTTTCCATCTGTTGCTTCTTGCCCTGCCCTCAGGTGCTTTGGAGAATAGCTTGACTCCCTCTTCTTTGGGGCAGCCCCTGAGATATTGGAACACTGCTATCATGTCCTCCCCCTCGTCCTTCTCTTCATTAACACATACTAAGTTCCAGCAACCGTTCCTTATATGCTTTAGCGTCCAGTCCCCTAATCATCACATAGACATAATTAGATAAATGTACATTTCCAAAGTAGGCCTTTCCTTTTGGATCCCTAAATATGCACACTTATTCTGATGGATACCTTGATTCACATCATTTGATGCTGACTTATACTTTTTTTTTTAATTTTGAGATTAAAGATTTTAATTTTGAGAAAATCAGTGAGGGGAAACTATCTCTAGGGATAACATTCCCAGATGGTTATGAGATCAGAACTTTGAGTTGATTAAGTATGTCACAAAGATCCAGACCCAATTATTTATCAATTGTTAAGTTCCGTGCCTGGAATTTTACCCCTTGTCATCACTTGGTGGCCAGTTCCACTGATTCTTGACTTATATTGCTTTTTTTTCCCCACTTTTTGTCGTTACTGCTTGTTTTATATTGTCAGCAGTCAAGATTTGCATTGGAGTCAAAATCTAAATCTAATCAAACAAGTAAACAAAGTTTCAGTGTAAATAGGGATTATATACAAAAGTGATGCAGTTGATGGGATTGCTTGAAACAAATAATCCCTCCGCTCAAAGAATCATTGAAAGGGTGGCTTAGCTTCATTCAGGAATATCTGGAAGTAAGACCCATTAGGTTTAAGAGGGCTTTATCCCAGGTGGATAAATACAGAACTATAGCCAGATATTTACAGCTAATGAAAAATACAAGAAAATACAAGAAAATAGACAAAAGGCTCTTCATTAATCAGTGTTCGCCATGCTATGCTTTTCAGATATCTGCAGTCTGATCCTCTTGTCATTGAAAGAAGGCAGACAGTTGTTGTTTTAAAAAAATATATATTTTGCCTTCTCAATTAATTTAACCACACACATTGTTCTTCTGCTTTATATATCTGAGGGAGATAATTTCCCCTTCCTCTTAATGCTAATTAAACTGATCAATAGCAAAGTAACAATGTTCTGCTTTAATTTCCCTGTCTAATTATTTGTATAAATAGCGAAACATTATTCTCCAAGAGCCCTGATTATGTATATTACCGCGAATGACTACAAACTTTATCTTTTGAACTACGTGACACTTCATTTTTTGTAGCTAGGGTGATTCCGGCTCTCTATTCAGGAAGGAATAATTGTTAACTGTCAAGAACACAATGTACTTCTAATCACATTCTATCAATGACACGGGTTTTAGATTGTTAAATCATTTGGCTGGGAGGAAAAAATATATGGAGGCCAGAACGGAATATAAAAAGCACATTCTTTCGGTTGGCTTGCATTATTCATAAGCGCGGTAATGTGTCAGCGCTTAGAACGTAATCAAACTAAAAATGATGTCAGAACAGTTTCTGTTCCTGACTGCTTGCAAGATGCTTCAGTTGATGCTGGATAATATATTGCAGCTTGCATGTGTGTTTATATTTAAAGTACACCGCGCTGAGAGACAGGGGAATGGAATAATTTTATTTATTTATTTATTTATTTATTAAAAAAAAATCTTCCTTTCACAAGTTGCTGTTGGGATGAGAACAAACATTCAAGACTTGGGCTTGAAGTCATTCTTCATCATTCTGCTGTATACATATAAAGAGAATATCTCTCGCTATTTACCGTCTGCCTAATTGCCCCCTGCTCTTCTGTTACATGTTGCTGCTTGGTATCATTTCCCAAGCACGGGTTTTACATGAGAAAATGACAATTTACTTCAAGTCATTTCAATAACAATATGAATAAATACATAAGTGTGCGACAAATTCTGATTCTCCCCCTCGCCCCCAAGAAGGGGGAAAAATGGAAGGATTATAAAACATGACATTTGGGATATAGCAGTTCTGAATATCTGTGCATGGGGAAGCAATGCTAAATGTGGCAGAAGCTGGGGAGGAAGATGAAATAACTTAAGAATTTATTCTCCACACTATAGAAAAGAAAGTCAGAGAGAATCAGACAGAATATGTAGAATATTCATGTAGCGGGGACTGCCTGAGAGTGCTGGCAGGAGCTTGACTGGGAAGGAAAAGATTGGGACAGCTGCAGTTGGCTTTGGGTGTGGCTGGCGTGAGTGGAAGGAGGAAGGATAGAAAAGGAAAGGAAAGGAGAAGGCCGGGGTGGCTGGAGTTGAGAGGAGAAGGTCTGGAAGCTTACTTTATTTTTCTATCAAGGGTATTTTAAATAGAGGCTAGGTAGAGTGAAGTTTTATTGCTTCCTCCGTGGGAGGATATCTGAAACGGAGGCAAGCGAGAGTGTGGAGAAAGGGAGTTGGCTGGGGTTTCTAGCCTCGGTTTTTAATAATAAAGAGTAAAGGGGGGGGGTGGTTTTGAATCCTGAGACCTGAGGAGGAATTCCAGAGAAGAAGCACCAGGAGAAGAGAGAGACTGGTGGTGCCAACTGTTGCTGCCAACTGTTGTTGTGGACTTTGGAGGCACCTGGACTGTGGCCATCGCTGCTGGCATAGGTGCTGGGACATTGTGGGGGGAGTTGCCCTGGGGGATGAGCCATTGCCATAACATACTGGCCGTCATTGTTGTTATTACCATCTGGAGCCGGGGTTTACCCCCCCCCCCCCNGAACTAAAAAAATGGGCAAATAAATGAAGATCTCTAGCAACTTTTAGCAAACCATAGCCATGTCCAGAACGTGTATACTTGGGCCAATTGTGTGCTTTCCTATGGCTGAGCATCTGTTTAGGCATCCAACAATTAAATAATGTAAATTATGAGCAGGATGCCATTGCACAGGAGTTTAAAACAAAGACTGATTATCAGTTTACAAGGCCTGATTATCAGTCTGGGTTTGGTGTTCCTTCATGTTACATCTGGCTTTATTGCTGAACCAAAAACTATGATCTTCATTACTGTTTGCCTCATAATTAAACTTGGTTAAAGAACTGCGGCTTAGACAAGACAGGTAGTGGAGAATGGACTCTGTGTTGTAGAGGTGAATAAAGCCATTCTTGTGAGTGTGTATGGGGAACAATCTGAAGATTGTTGAACTAAGAAGGCTCAAAAAGGAAAGCTTTTGATTTTCAAAAATCTTACTTGCTCAATTCAGAGTAATGTTCTTTCAGAAAAGACCACAATAACTTAATTCAAATTAAATACAATTAAGTTAATTTGCTTACAATCCAATTCTTTACATATTTATTTATAAAAATATATATAGAGATGTGGTAGTATGTACAGCATTTCAATTTTATTTTATTTCTTGCAGAACTTGTGGGGAAACATAAGAGGAGTGTTTTGGGCTTGGGCCTAGGCCCAGGGCATGGGGCTCAATGATTTTCTAGAATTGCTGGAATGTCAGCACAAATATTAACAAAATAATTTGCCTTTATATGTAAACGCCATGGGATGTATGTTCTTTATGGTCCAGGTGCCTGATAGGTGGGTGAATTCTAGCAAGGCATAAGAATTGCTCTTTTGGGAGAATTGTGGATGGATGTGTTGTATATTTTAATACAGTATTCATGGCAACCTTTTCTTTTTAAAAAAAGATACAACATTTTATTGTATTTTTGTTTCTTGATTCCTTGGTTACATTTTAATGTTTGGTTGCTTCCCTGCATGGGGATAAAATCTCTGAAGAAGTCACCCCTGCATTGTAGCCTGAAGCAAATGGCTGGAGAAGGAAGTGGAATTGGGTAGAGCGATTGTAAGTCTTCCCTTGAGACTATGAATATGATCAGCCTAAACAGGTATCAAATTGGCTATATTTTTGCTCAAGGGATTGTTGTGTTAAGAAGTTGGAGAAAACTTTCAGTTATGATTAAAGGGGTTATACTCAGGCCTTTTCACAGTTGCAATAGCAGTGCTTGTGCATAATTCCATTATGAGAAGTACTGTTATATTTCTTGCTAAGAAACTCAGATGAAGTCAAGTACAAAGAGGTCCTGTTGTTTTAATCAGAATGGAATTTAATTCCATTCCATTGCAGTGAAATGGCTTTAAAAGGACATAACACAAATTAAAAGCAAACTAGACTAGGATAGTACTATGTGTAGCTCTCAGTCTCATTTCTGCATACTACCTACAGAATCAGGGATCCTAAATATCAGCGCCTGTAGAACAATAGGGGGAGAATACTCTCAATCTGGTGCTCCATTTCTGAATTTTCGGAATACATTTAGTTGATCACTCTATGCCAAAAGAAACTAAAATAGATGGGAGACCTGTGATATTCCGAACTCCGACCAAGATCCGTCCCTTTTCCCGCTTCAACACCCGCGTGGGGATTACCTCTGGGATCAATTCCACTCCACCATTCTGTCCCTGCGGGCCAGTTTCAAGGATGAGATACGGCCCAGGCTGCTCCCAATCTAACTTAACAGATGCCCTCAAGCACATCACCTCCCCAGGTTGTA
>NW_015386407.1:1137172-1195503 GCF_001527695.2 Protobothrops mucrosquamatus
TACCCTTGATAGAAAAATAAAATAAGCTTCCAGACCTTCTCTTCTCAACTCCAACCACCCCGGCCTTCTCCTTTCCTTTCCTTTTCTATCCTTCCTCCTTCCACTCACGCCAGCCACACCCAAAGCCAACTGCAGCTGTCCCAATCTTTTCCTTCCCAGTCAAGCTCCTGCCAGCACTCTCAGGCAGTCCCCGCTACAAGTATAATCAAACAGGTCTTTCCTAGGTTGCTATGTTCATATTTACAACTTTTATTACATTAGAATTTATTGTTTGCATTTACATTTCTTGTTTATTTGTCTATTTGCATTTCCTTAATTTAAAGGACTGATGCTATTCCACAAGATGCAAAAAGGTGGCTACCCTGGATTTATGAACAGAAATGTTTCTTTTGGAAGTAATGGAAAGTATATTCTGGGACAAATGGTAGACTTGTGAGGAGCTGAAAATAGGGTTAGGAAGAAAAACAGGTGGCAGTTTCATATTCTGATTTCCCTCTTTCTATTTTTAATACAGACTTCTTACTGCTAGTAACAACAATACATATTTCATATTATGAGTCTTAGTGCTGATCTATTTGGTTTCTGTTGCTGCTTCTGATGCATATTACAGTACCTGCATTAAAATATGAAAAGTCATTTATTTTAAGATTCTTTAACTGGTGATGTCAGAGTTTAAACTTGAGCTAAAATTCGATTAACTTTTGGCCAAAAGACTGGGTCTATCTGAGGGTTAGAGGAGTATGGAGGTGAAGCATGCGTGTCTTTGGAAAAGGGTAGTAGATTGTCATTTTCAGCTTCTTCTAAGGTAGGGGTGTCAAACTGCCAGCCCCTAGGCCAGTTGCATCATACGGAGGCCGTGCCCACCCTAGCTTCGGCAATGCAAAAAAAGTCACGCTACATCGCGACACGTCACGTGATGTGATGCATTTGACACCCATGTTCTAAGGTATTTTAAGAATTCTTTGACCTAATAGATGCATTAACCTCAAAATAATATATGTTTTTGTAAATCACTATTTTACTGCTGGACTTCAGCAATTGTGAAGGCTTTAAAATATCTGCACATGAAGACTTAGTTTTGGAATTAAATTGGTCAAATCACTTTATCAATATGCATTAAGTATAACTTGTATAACTTTTCTTCATGGGAATTGAAAGAAAAGAAGGGTCCAAATAGTTAAGCTAATAGAGAGCTTCTCATAATATTGTTGCTAGTTCTGTATTACAGTGGTGGTTTATTTATTTATTCTATTGCAGGGAAACTGTAGGTGAAAAACCTCAGGTGTTAAGGTTTAATTACTATTTCATCCACTCCTTAACTACAAAAGTTAGAACAAGAATGCAAATATTTATGGAAGAAATATTTATTGAAGTTCAGCTACATTTCTTCATAAAGCCCTTCCTGGTAAATTCTTTAAAAGATCATGGTGGAATAAAAAAAAAACCACTAATGGATTTCCTATAACACCATAAGGGATAAAGTCATTTTCACTTAAAGGATTCATTATCTTAGGATCTTTTAAAAAGACTTTATATCTGTTTGTTTTTAAAATGACAAAAGAGTGATGGGAAATGCAAAATGTGTGGTTCACTTTTTCAATTATTGAATTGCCAACACTTTTCATAGGATTTGAAGCTTGGCTTATTATCTTCAGCCAAAAGGGATTAATGTATCTCTATATAATAAGCAACTCAAAAGGTTTCAAGCAGCTTTGAATTTATTAGATGTGATTTTTTGGGGGGGTTGAGATAGATTACGAATCCACAGGAATCAGTGGATAACTTTGGGACCTTAGTTGCCAACAGGTAATTATAATCTATAACTTCATATACTCCTAAATATTCAGAGAGATCCAGTCATATATTGAGGTGGATAATTTCCCATTAAAAGTGTTGAAAAATAAGTCATGCTGCAGATTCTGTTTAGCTGGGTTTGTTATTTTCTCAAATACTTTGCATTAAATGTTGTGCTGAAACCTCACAATTTCAGAAACGATTTCTTCCTCTGCAAAATGAAGCTTTTATTTTTCAAGCTTTTGTGGTTTTTTTTAAAAAATCTCTTTGTGCTATTTTTGAGCTTGGCTTGTTGCTGTTTTCTCTTACTCCTCATCTCCTACCTTTGAGTCTGAATGGCTCTCTGCACTTTCTGATATAAAACAATGCCTTAAGGGAGGCATTTTCTCCTGATGTTTTCTCAAGATTTAACTGAAATAAATTTCAAAGCAAAATTCTTCCATAAAATTGGATGACAATGATATTTGCATTCTAATTCTGAAGCTTTTGTAGTTAAGGAGTGAAAATTGTTTTGATTCTTCTTTTGAAGGGGACATATATAATTCCAGTCTACCTATTATGGTATAACACAGAAATTCTATCTTCAATTTAGGAAAGGAGAATAAATAAAGCTATTGAAGGGTTAATCAATGAGTGGTACAATAAGATCCAGTGTTATATTTATTTTACCTCCAAAAGCACCAGGTCTTATTTTCAGGAGATGTCTTACCTGCTTATCTTAGGACTGCTGCAGCCAGGCCTCCCACGCCCCGATACATGCCTTGCCTCACCAGCCCACTTCTTCTGTGGCCGCTCACCACTGCTCATGCGTGTCACCCCCGGCCTCCATTTTGCTATCAGAGACCTTCCAGAAAGGCCTCTGCAGCCAAGAAACAAGCTCCAGATTGACATGTACGGGCATCAATGTCTTATGAACATGTAAAGAGATGTGGTTTAAATGGTAGCCTATTTTAATTCTCCCTGTAGATTCTACTGATCCCAATTGAATGAAGAGGAAATTCTACTAGTTTTGTGTTATAGTAAGACAATGATCCTGATTAATCACTTATTGCTTTTATGTACACCAAAGACAAATTCCTTGTGTGTTCAATCACACATGGCTAATAAAGAATTCTATTCTATTCATATTTTTCAAAGCAAAATGTAAATTATTCTGGATGCCTTATAGTTTTTAAAATTTTGCAATGAAATACTTTGAAAATGGATGCAGAGCTGTAAGTTTGGGGATGCTGCATAATCCAGCCTTTTTCATGAATAATGTGTGCATGATGTTGTATTAGTTGCTGGTTTCTCATTTTCTCATGTATTCAATTTAACCACTTGCTGACACCATCATTGGTTTAAAATTTGCATCTGAAAATAATGACTTCTGAGCATTTGATATTTCCTTTCTAAGGAAAAAAATAATAATTTAATAGTTGTTAAATTAGTCAAATCAATTGTTGTCTTCATAAAATTCTCTTTAGTATTTTCTCTAAAACCAGATGTTCCTGCAAACTGATCACATTGCACTATTAAAACTTTATATTCAGACTAGAAATGAATTAAATGATCCAGTAGTCAGTTATATTCTGGAAAAAAGGCATTTATCAGAAGTAAGTTTTAAGGCAAAGTAGGCAAACTAAATTTCAAAGCACGTAGTTTTTATTGTGCCAAACCATCTGTTCCTTTACTCAGCTACTCAGAAACAAAACAAAGAAGAGAAACACCCCCCCAATGATTAATGATCTAACTCTTAAACATGTTTTTCTTGTAATAGATGCTAATGTGTTGATTGAGCTGTTTATGTGTTACAATAATACTACAACATGACTGAAGAAAAATTGCAACTGTTTTTTATACAAATGCTCTACACTCATCAGTATTAAGCAATGGATTTTGGCAATGGTCAAATGTCTCTTTTAAGATGGTACATGCTGTGATTCTGCTACTTTTTTGTGTCAGGAATAACAGTATAGAGCAGGGGTGTTAAACTTGCGGCCACGCCCACCCCGGCTTCGCAAAGGCAAAAAGTGTTGCAATACATCACGATATGTCACGTGATGTGATCGAGTTTGACACCCATGGTATAGAGGAAAGCAAATTCCTATTAGGTGGGCAATTAAGGAAAAGAAAGCAAAACAGATGGCTGGTTTCATCTAGAAAACAGAATCTGAACAGAAGGCTCATATTTACACTAAGACCTATCCAGAATTTATTTAATAGCTCATATTATCTGCTTGAATCTTTAACACATTTGCTACNGCAACTCCCCCCACAATGTCCCAGCACCTATGCCAGCAGCGATGGCCACAGTCCAGGTGCCTCCAAAGTCCACAACAACAGTTGGCAGCAACAGTTGGCACCACCAGTCTCTCTCTTCTCCTGGTGCTTCTTCTTTAGAATTCCTCCTCAGGTCTCAGGATTCAAAACCACCCCCCTCCCTTACTCTTTATTATTAAAAACCGAGGCTAGAAACCCCAGCCAACTCCCTTTCTTCACACTCTCGCTTGCCTCCGTCTCAGATATCCTCCCACGGAGGAAGCAATAAAACTTCACTCTACCTAGCCTCTATTTAAAATACCCTTGATAGAAAAATAAAGTAAGCTTCCAGACCTTCTCCTCTCAACTCCAGCCACCCCGGCCTTCTCCTTTCCTTTCCTTTTCTATCCTTCCTCCTTCCACTCACGCCAGCCACACCCAAAGCCAACTGCAGCTGTCCCAATCTTTTCCTTCCCAGTCAAGCTCCTGCCAGCACTCTCAGGCAGTCCCCGCTACATTCATATTCTATGAATATAGAATAATTTCCCCTACCAGTGGAATTATGTGACAAGTTTTGGAAGTCAAATATGTCGAACGATTTCACTACCCCTCAGCTTTCTTCGAACCGTTTTATCCGGAGACGTAAAACATCATTTTTCTTTTGCTTTCAAAATGGGAAGAAATTGTAAGACTGGGATAAACATTTCTCTGTTAATTTTATTTATAGTTAGAAGACAAAAGAGATGAAAGTCAGGGGAAACAGATGCATAACAAAGGCCTTACTAAGCTGTGGTTGGTAAGGAAGTGAGTTTATAAGTATCCATGAGTTTCAGAGATAATAAACACATACTGTATATTGTGGTTTCAGTGACAATAACCACACATAGACAAGGCAAGGGGTGATATGATAGCATTATTCCAATATTTGAGGGGCTGCCACAAAGAAGAGTGGGTCAACCTATTTACCAAAGCACCAGAAGGCAAGATAAGAAACAATGGATGGAAATTAATCAAGGACAGAAGCTTGCCTTCAAAAGTTGTGGATGCTCCATCACTGGAGGCTTTTAAGGAGAGACTGGGTAGCCACTTGTCTGGAATGTTATAGAATCTCCTGCTTGAGCAGGGGGTTGGACTAGAAGACCTCCAAGGTCCCTCCATGTCTGTTAATCTGTTATTCTCTTATATATGTGACCAGGAATATGTTCTAAAGAGGTAGACAAATTGGAAAAACTATTACCGGCTCCTTATGAGAAGAAAGGGAATAACGTAACTATAAATTTAAGGTTAAAATGCTACAGCATAATGTGCTGTGTGAACTTGATTTGGAAAAATGGACATATAAGGTGTGTGGTTCAGAACCATGTCCTGAAATACAGTTATTTTCCCTCAGGTGTTTATAAAGAAAATGCAAAGTATTTGAATGTGATCAACATCTGTAAAAACCAAAGGGTCAGGGTTTGTGCCTATCTGAAGAAAGGAGTTGGTTGATAAATCTCAGAATCCAGAGCTTGAAAATATATTCTGAGAGTTTTCCTTGTCTTGCTTTGTTTTAAGGGGATTGTAAAAAATTCAGTGACCTACACAGACAGAAAGTAGATGCGTAGGATATATGTTTGTGACTGTGTATTCTCTTGAACAGAATACTTTTTTTTTTCCTTTTAACAATCTGGAAAGAAATAAATGCATGATTCAGTATTACTGTTAGGTACAAATGAAACTTCACAACAGCTGAAATGTCTACGGAGATTCTCAGTCATCCAAGTCAAGGTGCTTTTTCAAAATGCAACTGGACATTGTTGCCTTTTGAAAAAGCATCTTTAGGAAGCTGAAATGCAGGAAAAAAATGGGGATATGAGGTAAAAGATTATAGCTAATTTCAAAATTAGAGAAGTAAGGAAGGATAGAAATGTCTTTACTGTGCAACAAACTAGTTGACTTGAGTCTTGAGATATGAATGTTCTGCTTTTCTTCTCCCTTTAATAAACCTTAACATCCCACGGTGCTGAATTGAGGCCTTTGAATTATGGTGCTGGAGAAGACTCCTGCGAGTCCTCTGGCGAGGCGATCAAACTGGTCAATCCTAGAGGAGATCAACCCTGACTGCTCTTTAGAAGGCCAGATCCACTTCAACTTTGAGTTCATGAAACCGGTGGATTACTCTTCCTTCCTGAGTGACCTCTTCTCGGATTACGACCCTTTCTAACTCCCGTTATCTTCTTCCCCTGCTGTCTCTTACTCCACCGACCTACCTCAGTGACTTCGTCATCCACACTCGAAAAATGGACTCCAGAAGATGGTAGAGGACAGGAAGGCCTGGAAGAACGTTGTCCATGGGGTCGCGATTGGTCAGATACGACTTCACAAATAACAACAACAACAACATCCCATGGAAAAATCCTACAGGTGTGGGAATTTTGGCATGGAAAACCATTAGAAAACAATAACACAGACCAAAGTGATGGGATTCATGAATATAATTGTCTTGTTACCTGACATTTATGGCACCTAGATCTAATTAGTGATCATCTCAGGTAGCACCGTTGAATTTGCAATAATTTTAGACTAGCTTTACAGAAGCTGATCTTATGTAATAGATAGCTTATCTAAGCCATTTAGTTTTAGATAGCTTATCTAAATCATAGATAAGCTATGACTCGGGAAAGTAAAATTATAACCCAGCAACCATTTTGATACACCTATAAAAGTAAGGTAATCCACAGTATTACTGTATTTTTTGTGTCCCCACAACATTTCCCTTTTTTTGCCTGTGGAGCCTAGCAAATCATACGCAATTCAACTTGAACATTTATACTGATTTGGAGACCTAGTCTACGATATTTGAACTGGATCTGTTTGGACCAAAATCTTTGAGTCAGTCTCAGAACTGGAGTTGAACCAATTCAGATAATTAAGCATGCAGATTGATTCCAAGTGTTTACAAATAAATTCATGTTGTAGGATGCAACATTGGACAACTTTTTTCCAAGGTTGCAAGATGCTATTTGCTTCCCTGAACAACTGGAGGGCTGACCTCAAGCTGGTTTTTATTCTGGCTGTTTTCCAGGGCTTTTCAAGTGAGAAGGCTAACGGGAAACCTTCAAGAGCCAAACAGATTCCTATGGTCTAAACCAGGGGTAGGCAACATTGGCTCTTTTATGACTCGCGGACTTCAACTCCCAGAATTCCTGAGCCAGCCATTTCAGCAAGATTTTTTTTAAGATTATAGATTACAGGATAACAGACTTGAAAGAGACATTGGAGGTCTTCTAGTCCAACTCACTGTTCAAGGAGGAGATCCTATGCCATTCTGGACAAATGACTGTCCAATTTCTTCTTGAAAGTCTCCAGCGATGAACCACCCACAACTTCTGAAGGCAAGATATTCCATTGGTTAATTGTTCTCCCTGCCAGGAAATTTCTCGATAGTTCTAGTTTGGTTCTCTCCTTGATTAATTTCCATCCATTACTTTTTGCCTTGCCCTCAGGTGCTTTTTCATTGTCATTTATTGATGATATTAATAATAATAATTCAAAAGGTAGCTTTGCTTGGAACAGCTTACATTCTGTGATAATATCTTTAAGACTATGAAACTTCCACATCTGTCTATCTTGGTCCTTGGGAAGGGCTGGATAGGTGGACAAAAATGCGAAATCCAGTCGGAACATTTGGCTGACAGTGTGATGAACCGTAATATATTATTAATTATTCATAAAATCCCCCAAATGAGCCACTGAAAATTGCAGAGGGCAAGCATAAAAGGGGGTTTCATTCTTTAGAGATTAAGACCATTTTCATTCTCTCTCTCTCTCTCTCTCTCTCTCTCTCTCTCTCTCTCTCTCCCCCTCCCTCCCTCCCTCCCTCCTATCTATTTATTTATCAGATTTGCTATCATGTTGGACTTCTCTCAGCTGGCAAGGTGAACACTAACTACAAGAACACTAACTACAGATAAGCTGATTTACTGTAGCAAAACCATGAAGCCATTATTGAAGGATTATAGTGACTGCTGCGCTATTACACTATAATCAATATTCAGATTTTTTCAACCTCCTTCTCCAACATTACATAAAGGCCTGGAAACAATGTATTTTTTCTTATTTTGGAGGTAGACAAATATAATAGGTTGTCTCCAAGTAAGAACCATCTTTCACGTGTTCTGTGAAAGTTTCACACTATACTTTAAGGTTCTGGTGAGATATATGGAGGAGCACTGAATGTGTGTGCCTGCTTTCTTGGAGTTGTTAGGCTAGGGCTAAGCCAAGCCCAACAGTAAGGTATGGTGTCTTGTAAGAGCCGTGGTGGCACAGTGGTTAGAATGAAGTATTGCAGGCTGACTCTGTCCATTGCTAGGAGTTCAATCCTGATCAACTCAAGGTTGACTCAGCCTTCCATCCTTCCAAGATCAGTAAAATAAGGACCCACGTTGTTGGGGGCAATGTACTCGCATTTGTAAACCACTGTAAAATACTATGGAGTGCTATATACTGTAAGTCTAAGTGCTATTGCTATTGCATGACTTTCTGTCCCATTCTGCCCCATTCTGCCACTTGAAATGGAAATTAAGTTTGGGAGCCATCTGCCATTTTAAAACTTCTTACGTGTCTTCTCCATGCCTTCATAATTTTCTACATTGTGTTGGCAATGACGTCCTTGGTAGAACTTTCAGGCATTATGGGAAACTTAAAGTGGCTGATACTAGCTTTGATTCTCCCTTTGCTTTCTTCTGACACAGTCATTCTATTTCTACTTGGAGATCTTTGTATTTTGCTTTCTTCTCTAGTTCTTTCTTTTCTATTCTGCTGTCTCCAGGTACTGCCACGTAGTGACAATTAACTCGGGGGTGTTATGTGGCATGTGCCTGTCACGTTATTATCATCATTATTGCTACGGAAACTACTGGTACTGATACAATAGCTGGTACTGCTATTAATGATAATCTGTCAATGATTCACTTCTTTATAGCAAGGAACTGTTAGCTGGGTATGTGCTATTTTTGGAAGCAAATATGTATTGGATGGCATTAAATGATATAACTGTGAATGCATTTGACTTGTTTTGTTTCAAAGGAATAGCAATTATACATAATTCATTGAGCAGTGTGTGCCTTTATCTTTTGTAGGTGGGCATAAAATTAGATTTGCCTAAAGTTTGGGGCACATCCTTCACCTAATTCATAATAGCAGTATGCAATGGAGTTTTAATAATGTTATTGTCGTTCAGCGAGCTGAAATCTATCTCTGTCTGTTTTCTCTATTAGGAAAGTATAATTTCAATATATGTCATTTACTGACAAAATAAAGAAGAAAAATTAAAGGAGGAAAAAAACATGCAGTTGTAACTTTGAACGGTCACTAAACAAACTGTTGTAAATCAAGGACTATCTGTACTGTACAAAACACTTACAATGAAAAGTGCCACCATATTATCCAGCCTGGCAAATAAAAGAGGAAGGCAGCTATTAAAGACCAAAATTTGTCAAATGCTGGACCTTTTATTAAAAAAATAAAATAAATTCCCCTTAACAATGTTTGTACTGAGTGTAAAATAATTAGACATTCTGAAAAAAAAGAAAAGAAACCTTAAATTACATTTTAGACAAAGGGTATTATTAGTAGCATTGAAGAAAAATGCATTTATTATTTTACATGACAAGCTCCCTTTTCCAGCGCTCCTTGCCTCTTCAGCTCAACATCTTTGTCTTGCTTATACTTTCCAACTAGTAGAAATATAAATTATGAGATGGCGAACAAAGGCAATCTGTTTCCATGATATTATACTTGGCATTTTTCTCTCTCTCTAAACTCCTACAGTGTATTTTCAGAAATGTAATAGGCTGTTTCAGAGATTCACTTCGGGAAAGGCTCTTCTTAGTAAGAAAAAGGAGATTTTAATGGAGGATTTGTGACTTGGAAACATGACATCTGAGGAGGACCTGTGTGAGAACATTGTCAGCTAGATTATTATGAGATTCCACAAACTTTTCTACCACAAGAGATTTTGACTCTCTTTCTAAATTGAGACAAATTCCCTTGGGACCTTTGTAATTTTTTCTTCTCAGGAGTCCTTGGTGCTCTCTGAGCTTGCTTGTTTTCTTGATGATATTTCATTATTAAGTGCACTGATGATGTTACCTAGTTGGATAATGAAACATCAGAGAGAACTAAAGTCCCCAAAGTTTGACCCTGAACTACAAATTTTCTCTTCTATTGGAATGTCACGAGTGCAAAAGAATATGGGGTTTATATAGTAGTTACATAAAGTTCCTGATGATGTTCCCTAGTTGGGTAATGAAATGTCTGCAAGAAAATAACCAAGCTCAGAGAGCATCAAGGATCCTACAGTTTTTAAGAAGCGATTGGACAACCATTTGTCTGAAATGGGATAGGGTTTCCTGCCTGAGCAGGGGGTTGGACTAGAAGACCTCCAAGGTCCCTTCCAACTCTATTATTATTATTATTATTATTATTATTATTATTATTATTATTATTATTATTATTATTATTATTGTTGTTGTTGTTGTTGTTGTTGTTGTTGTTGTTGTTGTTGTTGATCATCGCACAGTCAGCCAGATGTTCAGACTGAATTTGGCATTTTGTCTACATATCGAGTCCTTACAAAGGACCTGGGATAGGCAGATGTGGATGTTTGATAGTAATACAGATATCGTCGCAGGATGGAAGCAGTTCCTAGTAAGGCCGCCTTTTGCAATTGACTAATGGCGAAATTTGTCAATGCCAATGGTGTTCAAGTGATGCTCCAGTTGTTCTGGGATTGCACCCAAGGCACCTATTACTATTGGTACTACCCTTGCTTGCCTTTGCCACAGTCTTTCTATTTCTATTTGTAGGTCTTTGTATTTTGTTATCTTCTCCAGTTCTTTCTCATCTATTCTGCTGTCTCCAGGCACTGCCACATCCACTATCCAGACTTTTTTGTCTTTCTTATCAACAATTGTTAAGTCTGGGGTGTTATGTTGCAGTGTTTGTCTGTTTGAATTCTGAAGTCCCAGAGCAGTTTAATTTTATCATTTTCTATGACTTTCTCTATTTTATAATCCCACCAGTTCTTGCTTACAGGCAAATGATATTTCTTGCAGATCTTCCAATGTACCATTGTTGCTACTTTGTCATGCCGCTGCTTGTAGTCAGTCTGTGTGATCTTCTTGCAGCAGCTTACCAGGTGGTCCACTGTTTCTTCAGCTTCTTTGCATAGGCAGCACTTACTGTCTGTTGCTCTCTTCTCAATTTTGACTTTGTATGCATTGTATGCATTTGTCCTTAAGGCAGCCAGAATTAGTCCCTTGGTCTCTTTCTTCAATTTTCCTGTTCTTAGCCATTGCCAGGTCTTGTTATTATCTGCTTTCCCAACTATTTTTTTAATGTACTGGCCATGTAGTGCTTTGCCTTCCCATGCCTCTATTCCTTTCTTCATTTGGTCTTTTTTGTAGGCCAGTTTGGTCTCTCCAGTAGTCAGTAATTTCAGTGCATCTTCATCATTGTCCTTCAGATATTCTTCCAAAGCCATTTTTTCTTCTTCAATCATCTGATGTACTTGCAACATTCCATGCCCACCTATTTGCCTTGGTAGATAAAGTCTGTCAATGTCACTGCATGGATTCATTGTCATTATTTTTCTGGTCTTCCTAACCATTGCTTTTAGTTCTACTTGAGTCTAGTCCACTATTCCAGCTGTGTATCTAATGATTGGAATTGCCCAGGTGTTGATTGCCTTCATGGTATTTCCTCCACTGAGTTTGGGTTTTAAGATCTTCTTCACTCTCTTGATGTATTTAGCTCTAATCTTTTTCTTGACATCAGTGTGCCTGATGTTGTCAACTTGAAGGATACCCAAGTATTTGTAGTAATCTTCCTCATCCAGACTCTTAATGTTATTTTCGTTTGGCATCTTGATTCCTTCAGTTTTCACTATTTTTTCCTTGTTTGATAGTAAATGTGGCACATTTGTCCAAGCCAAACCCCATTGCAATATCTTGGCTATATATACGGACAGTGTTGAACAGCGATTCTATTTCAGATGATGTTTTCCCATACAGCTTCAGATCATCCATGTAAAGGAGGTGGGATAGTCTGGCAGGTGTTTTTGATGTTTGATAGCCATGTCCTGAGTTATTCAGTATTGTTGACAGAGGAAACAGTGCAATATACAAATAGTAGCGGTGATAATGAGTCTCCTTGAAATATTCCTCTCTTGATATTAACCTCTCCTAGTCTCTCACCATTGACCTGCAAATGTCTTCCATTGTGCCATTGACCTTTGCACAAATTTTCTGATGTTTCTACTGACTCCTGTTAGGAGTCCAAGAAGCTTCTATGGTCATGTGGCTAGCATGACATCATGCCACAGAAGAGAGAGAAGACTTTGATGGTTTCAACTCATGGTTAAATTTGTGTTGCTCAAAAAACAATATTCATTAACTAGATGAAGATTTTTGGTTCAGAGTAGGCATGATGCCATTGAAAAAAAAAAAAAACCGAGAAAGAAACAAAGCAAGGAAACGCTCAATGGAAGCCACATTTTAAGGTGAAAAATAAACAGAGTAGAAACACAAATCAAATTTTGAAACAAACAAACAAAAATGGCTGTGGGCTAGCTGTGAAAGCTAGACTCAGGATGGAAATATATAACATTTTCTTAGAGACAGTTTTCAAATTGAACTGGAGAACCTCTTCTCTGCTTACAGACAAGAGAAGTGGTCAATTCATTTGGTTTCCTAGCAAGACTGAACCTTAACGTTAATAGTCTCTGAAAAGCTATTGTGGGAGTTTATCCCAAGACTTCCATATTTCTTCTCCCTCCAATCGAGTTCTGAGACCCCCAGAACATTTGAAATGTTTTGAATGTACAGCAAGAAAGTGGTTGATATTAAATGTTTTTTTCCATCTCTCCAAGTCTACGTATGAGAAGGAAGAAGAGCTGCTTCTTGATTAACTATAAATCCAGCACTCAGCTTTCATCATTACCCTTGTACTGAATGGAAACGTTTGAGAGAAATGGCATTTATATATATCTCATTTCTTGAACTGCCGAGAAAGGTGGAGGGGGGGGGAAAGGTACAACTTGAAAAATAACCCCTAACAAAGCAAAATTAGGCCAAATCGTTTAGGGAGACCTCTCTAAAACTTACAGAACGATTGGCCAGTTTTCTAGTTCTAGAATTATGTTGAATTCTTCTCCAGGAAGATAATTAAGAAACAAAATAGGAGAAGAACATAGCCTTTAGGCTTAAGGTGAATCAGTTTAGCTAGCCTAATGATAAACCAGTAAAGAAGATCATTGCATCTAAACTTCGTTATTATTAGGTTGTACCAGGCTTATTCAAACTTGGCCCTTTTATGACTTGGGGACTTCAACTCCCAGAATTCCTCAGCCAGCGTGCCTGGCTGAGAAATTCTGAGAGTTGAAGTCCACAAGTCATGAAAGGGCCAAGTTTGAAGACCCCTGGGTTGTACTTTGGAAGTAAAATAAACAGTGTGACTTGGTTTCAGTTGTAAGGTATACAATGCCAATACATTGTTTTAATGGTTTAGATTATATTTTTTTTAGAATTGAATAGAACAAAACAGAACAGAACAGAAGGGACCTTGGAGGTCATCTAGTCCAACCCCCTGCTCAAGCAGGAAACCCTATACCATTTCAGACAAATGGTTGTCCAGTCTCTTTTTAGAAACCTCCAGTGCTGGAGCACCCACAATTTCTGGAGGCAAGCTGTTCCACTGATTGATTGTTCTGTTGGGATTGTTCTAAAGAGATTGTTCTCCTTAATTCTAGGTTGCTTCTCTCCTTGATTAGTTTCCATCCATTGCTTCTTGTCCTGCCTTCGGGTGCTTTGGAGAATAGATTTATATACAGCCTAGTATTTTTATAAAACTGAAAAAAAATATGGTTCAATGAGAAGATATTAGCTGAAGGACTTCAAATGGACACCAGTGGAGAAACTGATACAGTTAAGATGAAAGAAGGGCTTCCCTCCCATCCGCTGCAACTTGATAATTCATGGGATAAATAATTGCAGGATTCACCTAATATTTCTTAAGCAAAGAGCAGAGTAATAAGAGTGAAGTGCAATGTATGCAAAAAAGTACAATTTACATCTTCAATTTTGGAAACGATCTTTAAGTGACTTCCTCAAAATAACATGATTAGGAGTGGCAAAATGCCTTCTAAAGTTGTGACTCATAAAGGAACAACAGCAGATGCTGTTTGTTAAAGAAATAATGTGGAATGAAATATATATTCCTCCCAGCCTGGTAGCCAATCATAACCCTTTCTAGGACTCTGCATATCCCCTCCCAATTCTCAGCATTTCAGCTGTTCAGCTTTGAGTTTGTCTTGCTGGCTCTTAAGAGCGCTGATTCTTGGCAATATTCTTTGAAAATTCTGAGATTCTCAAGCATCTCATTATGTCCTGCTTGGCATGAATAGGGCCATGCTGGATTAAAAAAAAAGTTTCTCAATTAGTATAAGGCAGGGGTCTTCAAACATGGGCCTTTTATGACTTGTGGACTTCAACTCCCAGAATTCCTCAGCCAGGCATCCTGGCTGAGGAATTCTGGGAGTTGAAGTCCACAAGTCATAAAAGGGGCAAGTTTGAAGAGCCCTGGTATAAGGCCAAAGGTCAAGGGAGACTATTTATGATAAGCACAATACTCTTTTAGCGATACAGATGTCTCCTTTTGCTGTTGAGTTAGGATTTTTCCATATCATAATATTTCAGAAAATATCACGGTATATTCTTGGCCCTCAAGTTGAGAAAGGAGGGCTGGGTTAAGCTCCCAGTGATGATTCCTCCCGCTTTCTAATCCTGGCTATATGTACCCCTTCATAAGAACATAAATAATGTCCTGCTGGATAAGACTTCTGGTCTATCTAGTTCAGGTGTTTGTTCTCACAGTGGCCAGCCAACTTTCCAGGAAGTCTTCTAGTCTCCCAGAAGATGGTCTTCAGAAGCAGCCCCACTGCCATCCAGGATAAAAGTCCTTGATTGATAGGATTTCTATGATTTGGTCCAACTCTTTTTGGAAGTCAGTTAAGCAAATAGACAGCATGTACACATCTCATGCATAGGGAATTCCAAAGTTTAATTGCACATTGGGTAAAATAATATTTCTTTTTATCTGTCCTGATTGTTCCAGGAACCAATTGCGTTGGACAATCCGTGGTTCCAGCATCTGAGGAAAGGAAAAAAATAGCTTCTTATTGCCCAGTTGATCCATATTCTCCACAATTGTGTATACTTCATTCATGCCACCAGAGTGAGGTTAAGGGAACGGCGATAATCCTAGGTCCAAGATCTTCATTTTGCTCTTCTAAATTCACTTTACTTGCATTCCCCTGTTGCTCTTGTCCATTCATAAATAGGTCCTCAGTGTGTTGCTGCAGAAAAAAAGTAATAGCAATAGCACTTAGACTTATATACTGCTTCACAGTGCTTTACAGCTCTCTCTAAGTGGTTTACAGAGTCAGCATATTGTGCCCACAATCTGGGTCCTCATTTTACCGACCTCAAGAGGATGGAAGGCTAAGTCAACCTTGAGCCAGTCAGGACTGAACTGAAAAATATCTTCCAATTCCAGAGTTTTTCTTTCTATAAAATACCCTCTTAGTTTAGGGTCAGGGGGCTAAGTACATATTGGTTTAAATCTAACCTATTTAGCACCGATCCTTTTCTTATTCCTCTTAAGTGTTTTTCTACCCTACCATTTTCTCCACTAGCTACTAGACAAAGAGTAAAATGCCTCCATTGGGAACAATGGAGGCTTTTTAGCTCTTTAATTGAAATGAAAGGAAAGGGAGATTTTTCTGGGGAAGGATTTAAGGAAGGAAAGTTTAATTGGCCCATCCCTATTTATTTTCATTAGAATCTGGGTCAGATTCACAAAGCACAATTGCTGTAGAATAAAGCACAGAAAGAACAGAAGCTGCATACCACACAATTAACACACTGCACCATTTGACCCTTAGTGAATCAGGTAAGTATGCAGTATTCATTCAGAAAAAAAACAAAAAAAAACCTGAAGCCTAATGTCTACTGTGAATAGGCTACCACTTTAGAGGCTCCTGACTGACACTTTCTGGTTGTGTGTGCATGTGTCTGTGTGTGTGTTTCTTTCAAATGCCAATTTATATGAAAGTGGAATAAAGGGATATAAGTTCAATAAATGTTGACATTTATTCGCTCTGTTTCTTGCTAGAATATCTTTTGATAAAGAAAATTTTGCAACTGTTATTTCAGAGATTAGCTAAACTAGCACTGCTGCCAGCAAAGAGTATTCAGATGATGACATAAAGCTAATCGATATCATGAAGCACTTCTATAGAGATATGAAAAAAGTCAGGGACTGGCAACATGGATGCCCAAATGCCAGGTCACCTGTGACACAGATTCTGCAAATGAAATAAAAAATATCACCCACTCAATCTTGAGGAAATGGCTGACATTTTTGTAAGATTGCCAAATCTTACGAGACTCTAGGCTGACCTCTACAGTTCTGAGGAGGCACTTCTCCTATCCTTAGGATGAGAAGAAGGTATGTTGTTTTCAATGCTTCAGCTCCCCTGAGCATATTTTTTTTTCACTATAACTCAAGAAGGAGACCGTTTAAAGCAGAAGACCCCAACCTTTTGAGCACCAGGGACTGGTTCCGTGGAGAGAGTTTTTTCTGCAGACTGGAGGCTGCGTGGTTTCATGTACTGCCTGAATCCTGAGGATGGAGCTTTGCTTGTTTGTGCGGACCGGTTTCTGGCATGCTGTGGCCCGGTGCTGGTCCCCAGACCAGGGGTTGGAGTTGTTGTTAATTGCGAAGTTGTGTCTGATCCATCATGACCCCATGGACAACGTTCCTCCAGGCCTTCCTGTCCTCTACCATCTTCTGGAATCCATTTAAGCTCACGGCTCCTGCTTCAGTGACTCCATCCAGCCACCTCATTCTCTGTCGTCCCCTTCTTCTATTGCCCTCAATCTTTCCCAGCATTAGGCTCTTCTCCAGTGAGTCCTCCCTTCTCATTAGGTGGCCAAAGTACTTGAGTTTCAACTTCAGAATCTGGCCTTCTAAAGAGCAGCCGGGGTTGATCTCCTCTAGGACTGACCGGTTTGATCGCCTTGCAGTCCAGGGGACTCGCAGGAGTCTTCTCCAGCACCATAGTTCAAAGGCCTCAATTCTTTGTCACTCAGCCTTTCTTATGGTCCAACTTTCACATCCATTTGGAGACCCCTGGATTAAAGGATAAAAGGATGGTTTTCCTTCTGAGCAGTCTGCCGTGGTGGCGCAGTGGTTAGAATGCAGTACTGCAGGCTACTTCAGCTGACTGCCGGCTGCCAGCAGTTCGACAGTTCGAGTCTCACTGGCTCAAGGTTGACTCAGCCTTCCATGTTTCCGAGGTCGGTAAAATTAGGACCCAGATTGTTGGGGGCAATAGGCTAACTCTGTAAAGTGTTTAGAGAGGAGTGTAAAGCACTGTGAAGTGGTATATAGGTCTAAGTGCTATTGCTATTTCTCCTCAGATGTCCCTGGCCAATCTTCACCTTCTCTGCTTCTCTCCTTTTCAATGCATCTTCCTTAGTCAGTGCTTACTGGAGAACACAACTGATCTCCTAACAATACACTGGGTTTCTCCTACTACTGGGTCAAGCCTGATTCTTACCAAGGTGAAGACTGGCTACCATTACTGCTATTGGGAGTACAAATGGTACTGTTCAACCAGTGCTGAGATAAGAGAAGATACGCCCAAGAGGAGCTGAGCAGAGAAGCTGAAATAATTGCATTGACAATGGGGAGGGAGAGGCAACTAGGAGAAGAAGAAGGTGAAGAAGATCAGAGTTGGAGGACATGATAGACTCACTGGCGACCAAAACAAAAATGGCCACCTAGGAATCTGTTCAGATAGAAGGCAGAATCCAACAGTGGGGTAGTTGAGCCTCTACAATTCATTATCTTCCTATTGTTGACATAGAAGGTTTGCTTGTTCCATTTTCAGATGGAAAACACTGATTTCCTGCCAAGTCATGCATCAACTGGTCCTGAGACTGAGGCTTCATTCTGAAGACATGTCCTCAACAAATGGCAAGCATTCCATCTCAGACCTGGAAGAAGGAAGAACATGCATGTTTTCCTTGGTTATCCAGCTTCACAAGATTCCAGGAGAGAAATCTTGTATGATTTCATACCTCATGAAATGTCAGAACTGCAACAAAATTAGCAACTGATGGTGGGCATCTCAATTAGACTGTGGTCCTCATAAAACAACAGGAAGGAGATCAAACTATGAAACTAAGCAGAGCTTCAAATAGATGCTTCACTTTGGTGTTTGATTGAACCATGTCCATGTCCACCAAGAGGAAAAGAAATGATCTACTATATCTAGGACAGTGGTGGTGAACCTATGGCATGCATGCCAGAGGTGGCACTCAGAGCCTCTCTGTGGGCATGCAGGCTGTCACCCCAGACAGAGGGATGTGGGCCCGGGCTGCTCCCCTCCCCCTCTCCATGCACGCAGAGTCCGGGAACAGCTACGAGAGCTGGGCGGGGAGAAAGGAACCTATAAAAGGAGCAGGTTTTGGCAGAAGAGTGAGTGAGCGGCCTTTGGAAGCGACGGTGGGTAACAAGCGAGCGAGCACATGGCCTTTGGAAGTGACCAGTAGTGAGTTTCAAATAATTTAACAACTGGTTCACCCAGCCACCACACCCACTAGAGACCCCCTGGAACTCCCCCAACCCTGCCCAGCCCCCACCACGAGCAACATCGAGGTGGCCACACTCACCCCGGCCATGCCCACCCCGTCTGCCATGACCACTGCAGCCATGCCCACCCAGTGGGCCATGCCCACCCGGCTCCCGGAGATAAATAAGTGGGTTTTGGTTGCAGTTTGGGCACTCGGTCTCTAAAAGGTTTGCCATCACTGATCTAGGAAGTGGAATAATGTTGCTACACTACTCAATTGGACTTGAGAAAAAAAATGTGGTTTTTTTTGTTTTTTTTTTGTGGAATCCTTAGTGCTCTCTGAGCTTGGTTGATTTTTGCAGATGTCTCATGACCCAACAAAGTAACAACTCCAGTGAGAGAAGGGAATAGGGTTTGCTTTCAATTTATATACTGTAGCTTACCCTGTCAGAAGTAGTAGGGCTGTTTTCTCCTTGATTAAGCTTTTTTTTACCCTTAGAAATATGTTAGGCAGCAAAAAGACAAGGTGGCCTTTCGTCTGTGCTTTGATTAAAAACTAATTAGAATCTAATCCAAGGTTTGAGGTCAAGCGTACCGATTTGTCTTACGTTATCTGTATGAATAATTAGTCAAATTGTAGAAACTAGGTTTTTCTTTAATGAGTTGTCCTCATCTGGGCTATCAAGAAACCTGTCCCTTCCACTTCTTCTTTCCTGCAGGGCTCTGTAATTCGCACCTTATGTCTGGTTCTTTACTCATACACGGCTACATGTATAAATACGATGGATCTCCACTGGCTGTAGATAGATAGCTCTCCCCTCAAGCCATCTGTCATTGTAGATGATGAGATTATAATTCATATTTGTGGCTGATGCAAAAAGATGACTGTCTGCAAAGGCAGATAAAGGACTCATCAGACTCATTGGAAGAAAACGAAGATTGCGAGAGAAAGTCATGAATTTATTATCAGGAAAATGGCAACTGTCACATGAAAGTCAAGGGAGAAGCTAACATAAATTTGGAAAAGAGAAGAAAGAGCGTAAAATATTTAGTGTGCCGTATTGCCATGGAAATATGGAGCTTTCGGACTTAAAATGAAATCCAAATTTAGTCCTAGTTGAGGAGGTTCATTGAAATCAGGAGGATTAAGTTAGTAATTAGTGTAAACTGATGGATTTAAGTGGGTTTGACTGAGCCTGGGTTTCAAGCCCAGTTTTAATTGGTGTTGCATTCATTACCAAGATCAAATGATTTAAGCATGTGGATACACATCTCTGCAACCTAATATCCAACATATATTAGACTATAACTCCCATCATCCTGAGCCAGCCTTTCACTCCTGTCTTTTCACTGAACAGAATGTTGTACAATAAAGATTTCAGATCTGCTTCTTTTATCTGCATTATCCAGGTGTGCTGTGAAATCTGCCCATACCCACCAGGACAATACCATCAAATACTATAGCTAGGAATCATAAAACAAGTGAAGCCCCATCTTAGTGCATGCTTTCAGTATATAGAATTTCAGGGGTTCACATGGGCCTCTGTTGTCTATGTTGATTACCATTTTCTGTCCAGTTGTAAATGTTTAAGTCTTCTAAGCCAAGTTCCATATTTATTCATATTTTTTCATAATACACCTGTCAATGTTCTGTCTGACGAACCCAACCAAGCAAACACCTTTGAGACATTCTGATCTCTTAATGTAAAACTTTATTGAGTACATCATTTCAGCACTGATGAAAGCAAAACCAGCTCTGGCAAAACCCCACCCAAACCCTACATAGTGAAAGCATAGAATCTTCTCTCCTCCTTCTGGATCAGGTCACAGTGCCCAATTCGATGCAGCAATATTGTTATGAGAAAGTATCTCTTGGTCTGGCCAGACATCTAGTCACTGTCCTTGGTTCCCATGGTCTACTTCCTTAATCTTTGAAGTCTGCAATCTAATCCGATTCCCTCCCTGTTGGCAAGATGAGAAGCAATCACTCAGGGGTCTTCAAACTTGGCCCTTTTATGACTTGTGGACTTCAACTCCCAGAATTCCTCAGCCAGCATGTTTGAAGACCCCTGCAATAACTGTTGAGCAGGAAAAAATGTGCTTTGAAACTTGACACCACCTTGATCATGGATAAAATTCTCAGCCCCAATTATTGGACCTAGTCCTCCAACTACTAGAATCTCAAGAGTTCTAGAATTCTAAGAACACCAGCTTCTAAATTTCTAAGGGTTCTAGAATTCTGACCATCCTAAACTCTGTTCTTCTATTTCCTTTTTCTTTTTTTTTAAATCTCAGTACTGAATTTCTCTGGCAGATAAAAGGTTAGATGTGGCATTAGTGCCTTATTATTCATTTTAATTTGTCCTTTTCAGTTCTGATATTCTGTTTATATTTTTAGATGCTGTTAATGGCTTTGAGTGCTCTGCTGGAGCTGAAAAGCAAGACACAAATTGAATTTAAAAAAAAGAATAAAATAAATGGTGCAACCTGGACAACATGTTGTGCTTCTGAAGAATGGAGCTGTGGCAGTCACCCAATGGTCATAAGACCTAACCCAAGGGACAATATTAGCTTGTTTCTCTTCAAACCTTCTTCAGATGAATTCTAGAAGGCCAGTCACACTCTTCAGAAAAGGGTTGCCTAGCCTCCTCTTATTCAGGAAAGTAAAAAAGTCAGAAATACCACTGTTTGCTTGTTTATTTGTGTAATGATTAAAATAAGGCATACTATATGACAGAGGTCCCCAACCTTTTGGGCACCAGGGACAGATTACGTGGAGAGAGGTTTTTCCACAGACCGGAGGGTGCGTGGTTTTGTGTGCTGTCTGCATCCCACGGATGGGGCTTTGCTTGTTTGTGCGGCCCAGTTGCTGGCATGCCACAGCCCAGTACCGGTCCACGGACTGGGGGTTGGGGACCCCTGCTATATGACATAACATTTAAAATGTAAAATACAAGATTAAAATATGTACAAATTAAATAGATCCTGCCCAAAAACTTGCAACATGAATTGCATTCTGTTGTGCTGCCACGAGGACCTCAAGTGTACACTGACTGGGACACAAAGGGTAGCTATACATATGTATTGTTTTTGCACGTCACCACAATCACAAAGAGCAGAAGCCACCAGATATCCCCATTTACTCAGACTTAACATTCGGAAAACAACGCACAAGCTCAGAGAATGAACCTTGACCCTCCAAATGCCTTTTCCTCTCCACTCCCTAACCCTAATGATCCTTAGTTGCCAAGCTATATGTGGGAAAAAAAATAATACAATTTCTCAAGATGAAAGGGAATCAAGTTAGAAAAATTCACACCTTTACTTTGTGCAAATTCTCTGCAGTTTATGTACAGTACATATAGGGGTAGTACCTAAAAGGCAGAATCATACAGTACATGAAATTGCAGTGGCTGCTAAAAAGTTAATGACGATAATTGTAGGAATAAAGTGAATGGTGGCAAAAAAAACCCTCAGTTGCAGGAAAGTCTGAACAGAAATTCAATTAATTGTCCCATTTCTGTATGTGTGTATAAATGTGTCGGGGAGGGGGTGCTTGGAAGATACTTTAATCCTCTGTTTCAAAAGAGTTTAAAAAAAAAAATCAAGAAAGCGAAAGAATAAGCAGTTGTTGGTGTTTTGTTAAACATTAGCAGGAGAGTGCTCAAGTCAAAGTACCCAAAGCCTACAAAAGCACTTCATTATTCAAAAGATGCATTCATCCAACAATACAGAAAAATAGATTTGCTGATTTATGATGCTTCAGAGAGGGAGATGGACAAAATAACAGAGACAGGCAAATAGGGAAAATAATGTGTTTTTTTTAAAAAAAACTGCAATTTGCAAGATCAGGAAGTATGCCATCAAAAATACTGTCACATGAGAGAAGGGGAGGGAGGGGAGAGGAAGGAAGGAAGGAAGGAAGGAAGGAGGGAGGGAGGGAGGGAGAGAGGGAGGGAAGCAGGGAGGGAGGAGGGGGGAGGGAAGGAAGGAAGGAAGGAAGGAAGGAAGGAAGGAAGGAAGGAAGGAAGGAAGGAAGGAGAAATAGAGAGAAGGGAGGGAGGTACAGAGAGGGAGGGAGGGAGGGAGGGAGGGAAGGAAGGAAGGAAGGAAGGAAGGAAGGAAGGAAGGAAGGAAGGAGAAATAGAGAGAAGGGAGGGAGAGAAGGAAAGTAGGAAGGCAGGTAGGCTGGCAGGGAGGGAGGGAGGGAGGGAGGGAGAAAAGAAAGGAAGGAAGGAAAGAAAGAAGGAAGGAAGGAAGACAGAGGGAGGGAGAAAGAAAAGGCAGGCAGGGAAGCAGGAAGGAAGGGAGGGAGGAAGAAAGGAAGGAAGTTACGATCCTTGCTAATCCCTCATTCCCAATGAAATAAATTCCAATATCAGAAAACAAGAAACCTGTGTTGTGGTTAAAAAAACAAACAAACCACAGTTTAGGAAATCAGATGATAGTTTTCAGCCCTCGATTTTTAGGTGGGGAAAAACTCGTGAGGAAATTGAACTTCCTTCCTTGTCATATCTCTTCCTCTGAAAAAAGGGCAATATTCTCTCAATGTCCCAATTTCAAACCCAAAGGCAACCGAAGTATCTTTGTGGCTTCGTTCCCGGCAATGACATCTAAAATATGTTTTATCCTCCCTGAGACTATGGTGGGCCTTACCCTGGCATGGCAGAGGAGCCAGATGAAAATTGATCGCAGCCCACAGAAACAGTTAGCGAAGAGAGATATCATGTGGAGTCTCTCTCGGTTGCGGTTAATGCAGGTGAGAAAAGTGGTAAAGGAGGCATCTGGTCGCCGTCTCTGCCCTTAGAATATATTTCATTTAGATGACAAATGGGCAGCCTCTCTGATGCTTCGGTCTGAGTAGAAAATTCATCTTCAGTCGTTGTTGTTTACTCACAAGGCACCTGGAGAGAAGGTCAAAACAAAGTCATTCTTCTTTCAGAAAGGAACACTCTGAGTTCTTCTGGACTTTGACTTCTCTTGACAGGCCAGAGAAGGTCCTCTATTGTTATCTCTCTGGAGATGGGAAGCATCCCGGGAAATGTTAACATTCCATTAACATTCAATAACAATAACAATAATAACAATAGCAATAGCAATAATAAAGTTGGAAGGGATCTTGGAGGTCTTCTAATCCAGGTCCCTGCTCAAGCAGGAAACCCTATACCATTTCAGACAAATGGCTATCCAGTCTCTTCTTAAAAAGCTTCCAGTGTTGGAGCATTCACAATTTCTGGAGGCAGGTTGTTCCACTGGTTAATTGTTCTCACTGTCCGAAAGAAAGAAAGAAAGAAAGAAGGAAAGAAAGAAAGAAAGAAAGAAAGAAAGAAGGAAGGAAGGAAGGAAGGAAGGAAGGAAGAAAGGAAGGAGAGAGAAAGAAAGAAAAAAGAAAGAAAGAAAGAAAGAAAGAAAGAAAGAAAGAAAGAAAGAAAGAAAGAAAGAAAGAAAGAAAGAAAGAAAGAAAGGGGAAGGGAAGGGAGGAAGGAAGGAAGGAAGGAAGGAAGGAAGGAAAGAGAAAGAAAGAAAGAAAGAAAGAAAGAAAGAAAGAAAGAAAGAAAGGGGAAGGGAAGGGAAGGGAGGAAGGAAGGAAGGAAGGAGAGGGAGGTTTTTTTCTCTTGCTTATCTTTCATGTACTGTTTTAAATTCTTTTCATACATTTTGGTCTATAAAAGAGTGCATTAAAAAGATAAATCTTGCAGAAACATGTGCTTATATGTTCCAAATGCTGTTTTCTGTTTCTTTGTGTATGACTCAGTTTATAGATAGAGAAGCTTTTGATAAAGATGGTTAAAAAGAAAGCTGTTGTAAAAGACTTCAGTGTTTGAATTCCAAATCCTCCGTTTCATTCTTCATTCTTCTATAACTATGTTATAATGGTATTGGTTATAAGGATATTGGTACCTCCCTTTTATAGGCACATAGTTAAACCATGCTGAGCTGGTTTGCTCTCTTCCATTGGTGTATCCTTTGTATTTTGATTTTTTTTTTCAGGTGGCTAAATGCTCTTGTTGGGCCAATCCTATCTGTAATAATATTTTATTTTTTTTCACTGAGTTTATGAGGTCTTTTTTATTATTTTTGGCTACTTCTCCTCTATGAAGTAATCTAATCATATATATATGATATATAATATAATATAATATAATATAATATATATATATATATATATATATATATATATATATATATATATATATATATATATATATATATATATATATATATATATATATATATATATATATATATATATATATATATAATAAATATATATATATAATAAATCAGTCTGTTCTGTGTTTCACTCCAATCTAGGAGCATGTTTTGCAGGCAGACGTCACATACTGTGAACACTGTAAATTCAATTTTTTTGTGGCTGACAAAGAATTAGTGGGAGACTAGTATAGCTATTTCAAGCTCTTTAGCTCTCATCAGCTAGTCATAGCCCTCTGGGATTCGAACCTGGGCAACATGCAAGCTGCCCAGGTTCGAATCCCAGAGGGGTATGACTAGCTGATGAGAACTAAAGAGCTTGAAATAGCTATATTAGTCTCCCACTAACTCTTTGTCAGCCACAAAAAAATTGAATACTTCCCACCAATAACTAGCAAGTTTCATTTATTGAATAATACATTATCCTGCAATACCTCACAAATAAGGCAATTAGAATTTTGAGGAAGATAAAATTCATGCAAATCTCTCACTCCCCCCCCCCAACCCTCTGCTCAGGCTCTGGTCTACTGTTATATTAAATGCATGAAGCCGTTAATTCAGCCATCTCATATAAAGTCAGGTAAAAGGTAAAAAGGCACCAAGTGGTTCACTTAAATCAATATTTTAGAGTTAGCGCAGAATGTGAAACTCATGCATTTCTCTTAATATAAATCCACTGGTGAGATTGATTCTCTGTATACACAAATGTGAGAATGCAAGAGGTTGGAGGAATGGATGGAAGACCTTCAGCTAGATCTTAATATCTGAAACATGTTTGCTAAGCCTGGTTAATTGGTACTGCCTTGAGGTTTGAAAGAATTCCCTGGAGATTAACTCCTTTAAACCTCTTCATTACACATTCTATGCAGTTATCAAAACATACCTATCAAACACATCGGTGGTCCATGATGTCTAGTTTTGCACTAGTTAAATTAATTCTTGGCATTCTTGTGGAAACTTGACTAGCATGCAAAACGCAATTGAAATGGCTTTCCTTCAGCCAATTTTCTGAATTGGCTCCGTCACATTAGGTGATAGAAAATATGAATAAGCAGCAGCTATGGCTTTAAGCATTTAGAGGTAAGGTAGAGGCACATATTCCAAATCATATATAATAAACTGCATATCAGGTATTATAATTTGGCTGTCCCCATTGTTAGGGAAACTGGAGGCCCTTTTTTAATAAGAGCAATCTGAAGCTCACATGGAAGAATATACATAAAGGCCTGTTAGGTCTTGAATAAGATTTGCTTGGCGTATTAGACTGTGCTACTCTTTCAACCAGGAACTTCATTCATGAATGACATTGTTATCTGGATCTGTGATGTGAACAAGCCTCTGTAGGCCTTCACATGGCTGGTTGGAGGGCATCTGAACGCATACATATTGTCAGACGAGTGGGATAATTGACAGAATGAGTAATAGCATTCAAATACCATGGTGTGCGTGTGTGCCTTTGATAAGGTTTTTAAGAATAGGTTTGCCATTGTCTCCTTCCTAGGGCTGAGAGAAAGTGACTGGCCCAACATCGCCCAGCAGGCTTTGTGTCCAAAGTGAGACTAGAACTCAGCATTTTTCATTTTCTCATTTGATGCCTTCACCACAACCCTAACTGCAATAAAATAACTACACTGTTGCTTTGAGTAACTCACCCAATAAGTTCTAACCTACCTATCATACAAGTCCACTTAAAATGAATGAAGTAGAAAACTGCTTGGGGGCCCAACAAATGTCATATTTGAGACATTCAGTGTCTTTGTTCCTAAATTCATATAATAAATCACTGTCTGCTTTGGTGGCAGCAGTGCCTCAGATAGAAAGTCCATACAGAGAGTGGTAAGGACAGCTGAGAAGATCATAGGAAGCTTGCTCCCTGGCATTCAAGATGCTGCTTATAAGCGCTATGTGCTTAGAGTTCAAAGCATTGTTAGAGACCCCACACACCCACTTCATGGTCTGTTTCTGTTGCTCCCCTCTGAGAGGAGGTTTCAGAGTATTTATAGCAGGACTACCCGATTCTGTAATAGCTTTCTATCCATCTGGTAAACTTGCAAGATTCATTTTTCTCGCCATGTATGCATAACCCAAACTAGACTGTATTGTTTCTCTGTGTCATATGATATATGTGGGTGTATGCATAATGCTGTATTTATTTATTTATGTTTGTCATATTTATGTAGTGTATATCAGAGGTGGTGACTCTTTGAGAGCTGTCTGCAATGAAATTTCATTTTAATGTATGCCGATTAGTGTATATTCAAAGTGACAATAAAGTTATTCTATTCTATTCTATTCTATTCTATTCTATTCTATTCTATTCTATTCTATTCTATTCTATTATTCTAAATAGTTAAGACCAGGAACTGATTTGCAGTAATACAGTATCATTTTATGATTCCTTAAATAATGGAATGGGTACAATTTAGAGTATGTGTAATTTATTTAAGTGTTCCTGCTATGTTTGCTAATAGGAAGTAAACTAGCTATCAGCCAGTCAAATGAGCAAACAAGTCAAAATTCTATCTCACACACTGTTTAGGCTTGAATGACATTATAAAGTCATTAATGTCTCTGTGACACTCTTGTCAGGAGAGTAATAGGAATAAAAATGAGCAAACACTATGAGCAGATGGCATTCACCTACAGGGTATAAAGGAATGTCTTTATGAAATTGTTCGGCTAAGCTGAAAAATCTTGATATGCCGTAATGGGTTGGAAGGGATAAATCACCCATCAGATTAGCATGGCCTTCCTTCTCCGGCCCATTCCATTGTTGACTTTGGCAACCGGCAAGGATTTCCATTAATGAAAACAAACAGTCACGGTTAATTCCCACATAGAGGTACCCAACATTATTTTAGCTACTACATAATGCTTTTCAAAACAGGCGCTTGGTACGTTGGTTTAAAGTCATCAAGTTTTCAGAAACCGAACGGTACCACCTGACTTAAGTGCACCTCCATAGCAGAACCATCTGTTGTAATCTAGGCAAAAGGAACAGATGCAATGGTTCCGCTTTTTATTTTGTTTTGGCACTTGGCATCTGATCGGTGCTGTCTGTCAACACAGTCTTTACGGAAGATTCTTTACATGTGAAGGCTTCCGAGCACAGCTTCTGACTTCAACAAGCAGGACAGGTTTTCAGAATAGAAAATACTGACCGGGATGGCCCGTGGGGAGTAAATTAATTTTGCAATCCAGACCAAAGCATGCAAAAAACTGTGTCTATATTTTAATTCTCCACCATATCCATCTCAATGTACATAACTGATCTGGAAATAAATTACTTTGTAGGTTGTTTTATTGACCCAGCTGCTGCTGCTGCTGCTGCTGCTGCTGCTGCTGCTGCTTCTTCTTCTTCTTCTTCTTCTTCTTCTTCTTCTTCTTCTTCTTCTTCTTCTTCTTCTTCTTCTTCTTCTTCTTCTTCTTCTTCTTCTTCTTCTTCTTCTTCTTCTTCTTCTTCTTCTTCTTCTTCTTCTTCTTCTTCTTCTTCTTCTTCTTCTTCNCTCCTCCTCCTCCTCCTCCTCCTCCTCCTCCTCCTCCTCCTCCTCCTCTTCTTCCTTCTCTTCTTCCTCCTCCTTCTCCTCCTCAGGTCACAATTGATAGTGATATCTCACTTTCTACCCGATTCTACCTTTTGGCGCACTTACTATGTCATAAGCTGTTACATTTTGCTATTCAGCGTTTCTGTGAATCATTCTGCAAAATAACCTTTATGCCTTTCTGCTGCAAGCTTCAATCACTTTACCACCTGGATTGTCAAGGCAGAAAAGGGCTTCCCTTGGCAGAAGATAGGTAGAGAGGAAAGTCTAAATTGAGATTAGCTCAGATTTCTATTTCATTAAAAACAACACATCCCATCCTTTCTCTTGTATGAGCTCAAAATCGCTATGCCAATCTCTTTTCTACTCTTATTCTAATTTTCAATAAATGCATGCAGTGATGAATAAAAGATCGTGATAACATAATCACACCTTTTCCCACTGAGATCTATTATTCTCCCCTTCCACTTCACTGTCTCATCATGATTTGAAACACCCCCCCAAAAAAGTCTCTTACTTAAATGAACACGAAATACTTTTTTTTTCTGTCTTTTAACCAACCTACTAAGGTCTGGGGACAATTGATACCAGCATGTCAGCAATGGCCAAAGCAGCAGATCAAGGCAGCAGATGGAAATGTATTTGATAGTAGCCTTTAGAGATGGAGCAATTGATTTGGAAGCCGAGGGAAGAGGCACAATAAAACTCCAGCTACGCCAGTATTATATTAATAAGTAATAGTAGGAGATGCTTCATTTAGCTCAGCAATAATACTTTCCCCCTCTTTGGATTAGCATATATTGTGTAGATTTTCACATTTTCAGGAAGGCTTGATTATTGATGGGGAGGGGGGAACCGAAAGCTCCTTAGGTAGCTCTAAATCACACTGTGAAACTCAGACACTGTTGAAATGAGAATTGTACTTTATAAGGATTTAATAACCTTAACCTTAGTTGGTGCTTTTCATTTCATTCAAAGCCGTTTTGGGCCACCTTGGGTTCTGTGGCAATGCAAGGCAATTCCTAAACTTTACATCAATGTAGTGCACCCTGTAGTGGCTTCCCATAAGCTTCCAGGTGCAACTGAAAGTGATGGGTTGACCTATAAAGCCTCGCTTATGAAGCATCAACTAGCAATGCTCCTGGAGACAGACAGACCAATAGTATTGTTTTATAGGTGTTCTCCACAGGTGTGCAAAGTTTCCAATGCGTGGTTCAATTAAACAATTATTCAAAGACATCAATGAGTTGATGAAGGGGATAGCTTTGTTTTTGGTCCTTCACTTCCCACAAAGCTGATGAAACCTGAGCAAGAAATAGTGAGGCAGATTGTCTTGTCTCTGATGCTTGAAATGAAGAACTGAAGAGGATTGGACCCTCTTTATTCAATATAACTTTGTTTTGTTACAGGTAGATTGCCAAAGGTAGATTGGAAATAAAGCATCTGAGAACAGTCAAACAGACATGAGCAAAACACTATGCAGCTGTTCTCAACATCCAAGACCCAACATTGGATACCTGCAGGGTGCTCACACAGGGCTGCTCCTGAAGGCCATCCAGATGTTATTTACTTCCAAATACAACACCCACTTGTTAGCTGGCTCATATTGACAGTATTGGGTAGACTTTTTTTTTACTAATTGATTTTTTTGTACTTACTTTTATAAGTAAAATAACTCATCATAACAGAATAACAGAGTTGGAAGGTATCTTGGAGGCCTTCTTGCCCAAAGACAAGTAGGACACCCTATACCATTTCAAACAAATGGCTGTCCAGTCTCTTATTAAAAGCTTCCAGTGATGGAGCACCCACAACTTTTGAAGACAAGCCATTCCACTATTTGACTTTTCTCACTGTGATGAAATTTCTCCTTAGTTCTAGGTTGCTTCTCTCCTTGATTAGTTTCCATCCATTACTTCTTGTCCTGCCTTCAGGTGCTTTGGAAAATAGGTTGTCCCCCTCCTCTTTGTGGCAGCCCCTCACATATTGGAACATCTGAGCCTTGTCCTCAGATCTACTGCTACTAAGCTCATAAGGCCATGTTCTTTGAGTTCTAAGATATTTATTTCTAGCCTATGCTGAAATTCTAGGTCAGGAGGAATTGTGAAGTCACTAGCTCAGGGGTTGGCAACCTTAAATACTCAAAAACCCACTTGGACCCGTTTCCCAGAGAAAAGAAAACACCGGGAGCCGCAAAACTTGTGCGCACGCACACACACAAGGGGGAGCTTGATTGAAGAGTTTAATTAAAAAGAAATAGAGGCTGCTGTGAATGAGTTCTCTCTCTCTCTCTCTCTCTCTCTCCCCCTCTCCATCTCCCCCCCCTCTCTCTCTCCCCCTCTCTCTCCCTCTCTCCGATCTTCTGCTCACCTGGCAAGCTGGCTTCATGCTGTTCTCAGACAAGCTGACACACATTCTTATTGGGCTGGTTCTCTATTGCCCTTGGTCTGCCAGTCCTCTTCCCCCACTCAGTGAGAGAGAGAGAGAGAGAGAGAGAGAGAGAGAGAGAGAGAGCTGCTTCCTGCTGCTTCCTGCTTCCTGCTGAGATGCAGCAAAGGCAGGAGCCCCACCCAATAAGATTGTCAGCTTGTCCGAGAACAGCGTGAGCCCACTCTCTTTTTTACACACACACACACACACACACATACACACACACACACACACACACACACTCTCTCTCTCTCTCTCTCTCTCTCTCTCTCTCTCTCTCTCTCTCTCTCTCTCTCTCTCTCTCGAAGCGCAAGTGCCTCTCTCTGTCTCTGTCTCTCTCTCTGCAAATGGCGGAGGAGGCTGGGAGCTGCAGGAGAAGCTCAAAGAGCCACATGCAGCTCTGGAGCCGCAGGTTGCCGACCCGTGTACTAGCTGATCAGATGGGTTTTGAGTCCTGAGACAAGATATCCAGACAACATATTCTATGCAATTCTGGAAAGTATTGCAGTACCCATCCATTTTGGTTACATAGTCAGTCGTGATCTGATTTTTTTTCTCTCCCTATTTTTCAATTTCAGTGCTATCACCTCATCCAGTTCTGCTGGGAAACATCTCAAGTTTTAACATCCACTTTGTATCTAGACAACGTCTGTTGCTTTGACAAGTATCCTTTCTTCGAACATCTTCATTCTTAGTGTCTTTTTTCTCCACTTCCTCCGTATGGTCACATCTTCAACAACATACCCTGTAAATAAAATTGCAATGCCTTTTTCTTATGTTTCTCACCACTGTTTATTTAACTTCTCCTTTCCGTCTCCCCCATTCATCATTATCATCTACTTTCTCTTTCCGTTACAGTCTTTTGTCGTGGAAAAACCCAATGGAAAAAACAAGAGACAGCAACACAAAACAATATTTCTTACTTTAAGATTCAGAGGTTTATTTTGTTAATAATTTGGAACATACATAAACATCACTTACATTAACAACTCGTTGCAATGAGGACCAATGACATAGTAGTCTCAGCAAGGAGGGCTATTGGCCAGTGACCCTGAGCTGGTTCTGAGTTCTAACTTTTATACCCCTTTCCTTGACGACCACACACAGATGGTCACTATCTTGCAACATTCAAGAAATCAGTTCCTTGTTCTTTCTTGCTGACCATCAGTTTCCACACATACCCGTGTACAGTACATCTGAAACTACTATCCATCTGCTACTTTCAGTTCTCTATTTCGCAGAGTTCCAACCTTCTTGTTCCAAATATACTTATGAAACTGTCTATTTTGCAAAATCATATTACACAAAAAGCAGCTGCATAACAACTTGCAAATAGTTCTTTCCTATTGTGGAACCAACCCAGTTAAAACTTTGGTTCATTTCTTCTTTGTGAGGCCTGTTTTAATTCACCTAGGCCCAGTTGAAAAAAATAAAAGATCAATAGGCTATATTGTTTCATTTCTCACACTGTCTTCCATCTCTCTTTGCTTTGGTGTCTGCATTGGAACTTGCTTCCTTACTTCCCAACTTCTCTCTCTCTCTCTTTATCATCTCCTTCCCAATGGCTTAGTTAAACTGTAATGCTTTGGGGAATCTTAAAACATAATAATTACAGGCTAGCAAATGTATTTCAGAATGCTAAGCTTCCTTTGATTCCATCTCACCCAGAAATAGCTTTCAAGCATTTCCTATTGACAAAAAAAAAAAAAAAAAAAAAGGATTTGCTTACTCCTTGATTATCCACTTTCTTTGTCGGGAAAGACAGACCCTCTTATTAAATCACCCAAATTGGCAAGGTTATTTACTTCTCTAATTCTGTTGCTATTCTTTCACAGGGCTTTGTGGTAGTTTATTCCCTGAAGTGTCAGGAGGGCTTAGATGCTAAACACACATCTGGTTAAATGGAAAACATTAGGTTCATATCATAAGCATAGCTGATTTCATAGCATTGTGGCCTCCCACGTGCTAGATAGCAACACTTTGAAGGGGCTATCCTATTGTTCTAAGGATAAGAAGGGTTTTTAGTGGGACAGACTTGAAGATAGTTAAATCCTTTAAAGATCAGTACTAGCATGAAACTGGGCCTGGTAGGCAATGGGTAAGATAAGATAAGATAACCTTTATTGTCATTTTTTTACTGTGGGCACAACGGCACACATCAAAAATGAAATTTAGTTGCCTGCTCTCAAAGTGAAACACATACATGACACACACCTAAACATACTATAAACAACAAATGTATAGACCTACACCCCTACATATACGTAGCAAATAAATATTAAATATTGTCCATCTTGAATATATAACGGAAGGAGAAAGCTTGAGAGTTCGCAAGGTTAATGCTGTATGGAATGAAACTATGGCTGAATCTGGATGTTCTGCTATGGATACCACGAAGCCTCCTCCCAGAAGGTAGCAAGGAAAACAGGTCATGAAGAGGGTGTGTAGTGTCTCAGATAATCTTACGGACCCTGCTCAAGCAGCGCTTCTGTGCTATGTCCTGGATGGGAGGGAGGGAACTGCCAATGATCTTTTCAGCCATCCTCACCACTCTCTGTACCGCCTTCCTGTCTGAAGCAGTGATGCTTCCAAACCAGACTGTGAGGCTGTATGACAAGATGCTCTCGATCGTGCCCCTGTAGAAAGTGGTCAGGACAGGGGAACGAAGATGTGCTTTTCTCATGTGATGCAGAAAATGCAGGCACTACTGTGCCTGCTTCGCCAGTTTCTCACTGTTGAGCGACCAAGCCAGCCTACTCGTTAGCTGCACACCCAGGAATTTGATGCTGGTAACCATCTCCACAGGTGAATCATTAATGCACAGAGAAGTGTGGCTGTGCCTGCCTTTTCTGAAATCAACAATGATCTGTTTGGTTTTTCTGGTATTTAAAACTAGGCTGTTTTCCTTACACCAGTTCACCAACCCTTCAACCTCCTTGCGGTAAGCTTCCACCTTGTCATCCCGAATAAGGCCCACTACTGTTGTATCATCTGTGAACTTCACAATATGATTGGTGGCAAACCTAGCACAGCAGTCATGGGTCAACAGGGTGAACAGCAGCAGACTTAAGACACAGCCCTGAGGAGAACCTGTGCTCAAGAAAATGGTATTAGAGGTATTTGTTCCAACTCGCACACAGTCCATCAACAATCTCCTCTCTAAGACATTATGTGTATTACAAGTCCAGCTAAACCATGGACTACCCTAATGGGGATGGAGATGTATGACAATTATAAATCAATGTTGCATAAGTAGACTACACCTTTGCCATCTTCCCAATTTGGACCCTCATCCCCAAGGACACCAGTATTTCTATGACTAATTTTAGAGACAATTAGGAAGTATATTTTTTTAAAGGGGAACCTAAATAAAGAGAATGGATGGATGGGTGGGTGGGTGGGTGGTCAGATGGATGGATGGATACCTGGATGGATAGATGGATACATGAATAGAGAGGGAGGGAGGGAGGGAGGGAGAGAGGGGGGAGAGAGAGAAAGGGAGATATATGATACAGATGGATAGATAATAGACAGACAGATAGGGGCTGCCACAAAGAAGAGGGAGTCAAGCTATTCTCCAAAGTGCCTGAAGGCAGGACAAGAAGCAACGGATGGAAAATAATTAAGGAAAGAAGCAACTTAGAACTAAGGAGAAACTTCCTGACAGTTAGAACAATTAACCAGTGGAACAACCTGCCTCCAGAAGTGGTGAATGCTCCAACACTGGAAGTTTTTAAGAAGAGACTGGACAGCCATTTGTCCGAAATGGTATAGGGTTTCCTGCCTGAGCAGGGTGTTGGACTAGATGACCTCCAAGGTCCCTTCCAACTTTACTACTACTACTACTACTACTACTACTACTACTACTACTACTACTATCATTATTATTATTATTATTATTATTATTATTATTATTATTATTATTATTATTATTATTATTATTATTATTATTATTATTATTATTATTATTATTATTATGCAATCTAGACATATAAATTATGCATATGTTAAAAAAAATAAAACAAAAAACCCAGGTTATATTAGTGTTCTTAAAAGCAGAATACCTTTCCATCACTCATCTTTGGTGAAAATCTTAACTTTTCCGAGCATTTTTGAGATAACGCAAGAAAGTTAGTGGAAAACATAACCAGCTCTTTGAACCTGGATGACTCTCTTTGTGATAGTTCATTAGCTATTTTTAAATGTTTCCTTTAAATGGTTGGGTTGGTTTTTTTTATTAAAACAATTGCAAATCGATTTCTAATATGCTCAGTTCTATAATGGTTATATTTGGCCGGAGATGAGCATATAAAACAGTTGGCTTACTTAATTAATTGCTCGCTCTGAAATAATGCATTCCAACAATCGGTAGGGAACTGATTGCTAACTGCCCAATGGTTTCTTTCCTCTCTGAGTAGCAGTACCAGCACTCTGGGAGGGCTCCTTCCAAGCACCATCCCAGCCTCTTTTCAGTCTAGCCACCATTTAAATTTCCTTGGATGCTTCTTATTGCCTTGAGCCCTTGAAGGCAACAAATCTGCATGCCAAATTCTTCAATGCTGCTTTCTGTGTTGTGCTCTCTTTTTGTGTCACAACAAAGTTAACCTCATTTTAGTTTAATTCCAATTTCAAGTGCTCTCTCGTTGTTTTCTCTGTCCTGGAAGAGCATTGGTAGCTGATCCTGGATGCTTCTCTCTGTGTGTCTCTTTCTGTGTCTCTCTCTGTCTCTCTGTCTCTCCATCTCTCTGTCTCTGTCTCTCTCTCTGTGTCTCTGTCTCTGTCTCTGTCTCTCTGTTTCTCTGTCTGTCTCTCTCTGTGTGTGTGTGTGTCTGTCTGTCTCTCTGTCTCTCTGTCTCTCCATCTCTCCGTCTCTGTCTCTGTCTCTGTCTCTGTCTGTCTCTGTCTCTGTCTCTCTGTCTCTCCATCTCTCCATCTCTGTCTCTGTCTCTGTCTCTCTCTGTCTCTCTCTGTCTCTCTCTGTCTCTCTCTTTGTCTCTCTTTGTCTCTCTGCCTGCCTCTCTCTCTGTCTGTCTCTGTCTCTCTGTCTCTGTCTCTGTCTCTGTCTCTCTCTCTCTGTCTCTCTCTCTCTCTTCATTTATCCATCTATCCATCCAGGTATCCATCCACCCACCCACCCACCCATCCATTCTCTTTATATAGGTTCCCCTTTAAAAATATATATTTCCTAATTGTCTCTAAAATTAGTCATAGAAATAGTGGTGTCCCTGGGGATGAGGGTCCAAATTGGGAAGATGGCAAATGTATAATTTACTGATGCAACATCTCTCTCTCTCTCTCTCTCTCTCTCTCTCTCTCTCTCTCTCTCTCTCTCTCTCTCTGATTCTCTCTCTCTGTCTTGGTCTGTCTGTCTCTGTCTCTCTCCATGAGAACTTCCATTTTCTCTGCACATGTGTCTCCCCCAAAATGACCTGCAAATTGTTGATCAAAAATCTGTTGAAACAGCCTCTTTTTTAAGACCCCAAAATGTAATTATTTTAGCTGGTGCATTATAATGAACAATCTAATGCAGAATAGGACATGAACAGGAGGCAATGTGGAAGTAACTCCATGTCTCTCTCTGGAAATGCCTATAATTCACATCACAAATTAAAAATTTGTCTTGAGTTGATCTCTTGGTGACCCCCTGGACATGTTCACCTTCTTCCTTCAGGGGGAAAGGACTGATGGAAGCATGCCAGCCTAACATTGAAGATTCACAAGAGAAGTGATATTGGCTCTCCAAGGAATGCACTGTATTTTGCTTGGATGCTGTGTTAATGGTAGAGAAATCAATAGCACATACAACTTACATGGTGAAATAAATATAATTAACTGATTCAGGTATCAAATATTTATGAATTATTACTACTGGTAGTTAATATAAAGTGGTAGTCACAGATGCTTCACCATGATGCTGATGGATGGATGTCAGTTCAAGCCATTACATGCCCTGTTTTGCCTGGGAACATTTACAGGTTCAAAGAACTTTCCTGTGTGGTCAATTCACAATGCTATCTTAAATAATCTATGAAGAGATTGCTGCCAAATCGTTGCTATGATCTATGCACTGGAGATGTTAATTACCTCAGCCCCGCGAATCTAAATGATGCTGGAGAACTCTACTGTATTCCACATCCTTGAATAAACAAACTTCAATCAGTCTGAAGCTTTCAGATACATTCAGGTTGACAGCAATGAAAAAAAAAAAAAAACCAGAGAAATTTGAATATCTTCAAAAGACACGCTGACCTTGAAATCTTCCCAAACTTTAAAGAATCAACACAAGTAATTAGTATTTTAAAAGACTGATATGTTTGAAAGGGCCTGCAGCAAGATTATCTTCAAGTGTAAATATTCATGAGGAAGTTTTTCATCTCACTAGAATACTCCTCCTAAAAAATTGGATTGACTCGTCAAAACATTCGCAGTTTTGGCTACAGTTAGGGTAAAATAGGAAGGGCTGTGTTTGATCGATCAGCAGTGTACCTCAAAGTACAGAAAACAGACTTCCCCAGTGCTATAGACTGATAGTGTAAAATTGTTAGCTCTTATGTTGAATCCTGGGAATTCCACAGTTGGACCATTAACTCATCAAAGGGGATTTTGGCAAGTTTCTTTTGGAAACAAGAAGTTCAAATAGAATAGAATAGAATAGAATAGAATAGAATAGAATAGAATAGAATAGAATAGAATAGAATAGAAAATATGGAATGGAATGGAATGGAATGGAATAGAATAGAATAGAATAGAATAGAATAGAATAGAATAGAATAATAATTTTATTGTCACTTTAAATGTACATTAATCAGCATACATCAAAATGAGATTTCATTGTAGGCAGCTTTCAAAGGGTAATCATCTCCAATACACACTGCATAAACATGACAAAAAATTATGCATATACCCCCCCACACACACATATATATGACCCAGAGAAACAACACAGTCTAGTTAAGATGTATACATATACATGGTGAGAAAAATGAATCTTGCGAGTTTACCAGACAGATAGCATAGGGGACAAAGCTCTTACAGAATCAGGTAGTCCTGCTAGAAATACTTCAAAATCTCCTCCCAGAGGGGAGCAACAGAAACAGACCATAAAGTGGGTGTGTGGGGTCTCTAACAATGCTTTGAGCTCTAATCACATAGTGCTTATAAGCAGTATCCTGAATAATGGGAAGCGAGCTTCCTATGATCACCTTAGCTGTCCTTACCACTCTCTGTATGGACCTTCAATCTGAGGCTCTGCTACCACCAAATCAGATAGTGATGCAGTTTGTTAAGACGTTCTCAATCGTGCCTCTGTAAAAAGTGGCCAGGACAGTAGGAGGGGAAGGGGAACTGTTCAAAGCCTTGAAGATGTTCAAGTTTAAATTTGTTAATTTTTAAATAGTAAATAATATTACCATTGTAGCACTACCTCCTCAGAGGCCGCCAATGCCCAGGCCCTCCCGGCCATGTCCCCCCCTTGTCCAGCCTTGCAGCAATGTTCTTTAGAGATCGATGAGATGTCTTACAACCGGAACTCACGCAGCATTAATGGGTGGCAGGCTCTTCTTGTTGAAGCAGGACTTTCAGGCACGAACTTAACAAGTCACCGTGGTTGATACTCTGAAGATGTATATAACAGCTCAGGGCTGCTTTAGCAACAGGAGTAACAGACCCCTGAGCAATCGTTCAGAATCCGATGAAATGGGGGGGGGGGTAAACCCCGGCACCAGATGGTAATAATAACAACGACGGCCAGTATGTTATGGCAATGGCTCATCCCCCAGGGCAACTCCCCCCACAATGTCCCAGCACCTATGCCAGCAGCGATGGCCACAGTCCAGATGTCTCCAAAGTCCACAACAACAGTTGGCAGCAACAGTTGGCACCACCAGTCTCTCTCCTCCTGGTGCTTCTTCTCCAGGATTCTTCTTCAGGTTTCCGGATTCAAAAACCACCCCCCTCCCTTACTCTTTATTGTTAAAATCCGAGGCTAGGAACCCCAACCAACTCCCTTACTTCACACTCTCGCCTGCCTCCGCCTCAGACATCCTCCCACGGAGGAAGCAATAAAACTTCACTCTATCTAGCCCCTATTTAAAATACCCTTGATAGAAAAATAAAATAAGCTTCCAGACCTTCCCTTCTCAACTCCAACCAAACCCTGGCCTTCTCCTTTTCTTCCCTTTTCTATCCTTCCTCCTTCCACTCACGCCAGCCACACCCAAGCCAACTGCAGCTGTCCCAATCTTCCCCTTCCCAGTCAAGCTCCTGCAAGCACTCTCGGGCAGTCCCCGCTACACCATCAAACAATAACTTGCAAATGTTGGGAAATCTACAAAAGAATAACAGAATAAGAGAGTTGAAAGTGTTCTAGTTCAACCCCCTGCTCAAACCCTATACCATTTCAGAAAAATGGTTGTCCAATCTCTTTTTAAAAACTTCCAGTGGTGGAGCACCCACAATATCTGAAGGCAAGCTCTTCCACTGGTTTATTGTTCTTACTGTCAGGAAGTTTCTTCTTAGTTCTTCTTCTTAGTGCTTCTCTCCTTGATTAGTTTCCAACCATTGCTTCTTGTCTTGCCTTCTGATGCTTTGGAAAATAGGTTGGGCCCCGATGTTTGTGGCAGCCCCTCAAATATTGGAACACTGCTATCATGTCACTGCTAGTCCTTCTCTTCGTTAAACTAGACATACCCAATTCCAGAAACCGTTCTTTATATGTTTTAGCCTCGAGCCCCTTAATCTTCTTTGTTGCTCTTCTCTGTACTTTTTCCAGAGTCTCAACATCTTTTTTATATTGTGGTGACCAAAACCCGATACAGTATTCCAAGCGTGGTCTTACCAAGGCCTTATAAAACAGTACTAACACTTCATGTGATCTTGATTCTATCCCTCTGTTAATGCAGCTTAAGACTGCAAAGGCTTTTTGATGCCTGTAGCACACTGCTGGCTGATATTTCTGGCCTAAGTGGAAAACCTTACTTTTCTCTACACTGAATTTAATTTTGTTAGATAGGGCCCAGTGTTTAAGTCTGTTGAGATCCATCTGGATCTTAAACTTATTTTCTGGGATGTTGGCATTCCTGCCAGAGCCCCAGTCATTCTGCAGCAACAAGTTTGTTTGTTTGTTTGTTTATTAGATGAGAATCCTATTCTCATTTTTAAATATAATGTTGTCACTAGGGCCAAGGTTGAACTTTGAGAGGAAATTAGTCCAGTTTCATGCTGGCACTTAGTTCAACTTGAAATGCCAACTGGATTGTACCTTGTTAGTGCTTGGAAAGTAGACCATAGGCTACACTGGAGAACTGGATACTGTAGATACCCAATGGTAAACTATTTCCATATTTTTGACAAGAACTGATCATATCCATAAGGTCAACAGACTTGAAAGAGATTTCATGTTTAGATGAGATGCACAGAAGATATTCTAATTCACTTATATACACTTTTGAATGAGTCAATCTATACTGTGGCTGTCAGCATTAAAATTCTGCAAAAAAAGAAAGAAAGAAAGAAAGAAGGTGGATCAGGAATACAAGAAGGAAAGTCCAACAAAGAAAACTGAAACAAAGCTACAGAGATGAACGGTGAATGCTCCAACACTGGAAGTTTTTAAGAAGAGACTGGACAGCCATTTCTCCAAAATGGTGTAGGGTTTCCTGCCTGAGCAGGGGGTTGAACTCGATGACCTCCAAGGTCCCTTCCAACATCATCATCATCATCATCATCATCATCATCATCATCATCATCATCATCATCATCATCATCATCATCATCATCATCATCATCATCATCATCATTATTATTATTATTATTATTATTATTATTATTATTATTATTATTATTATTATTATTATTATTACCTGCCATATGCATGGAGTAAACTAAGGTGAGCTTTCCTGCTCCCCAGACAAACTTTAATGCAGGGGTCTTCACACTTGGCCCTTTTATGACTTGTGGACTTCAACTCTCAGAATTCCTCAGCCAGGCATGCTGACTGAAGAATTCTGGGAATTGAAGTCCACAAGTCATAAAAGGGCCAAGTTTGAAGACCCCTGCTTTAAAGGAATTCTCATTTCCTGTCTTTTCTCCCCACTTCGCCATTTCTTTCGCTAATTCCGAAGCTGAGAAGAATGACTGAACAGGGATTCTGGCATTTCCAGAATAAATAGACTGACTGAGATCTCTAGACAAGCTAGTTCAGCTGAGATCACTACTTTTATTCTAGACATAATAGCATTGGGATCCATGCATTCTTTAAAAAAAATGTGTAAGTTTTCTATCAGTAACTCATATTCAAAACAAAAAGGACCTGTGAAAAATTTATGAAGCATTATGTTGACAGTATACAGGAACTTGAACAATGCACCTATTGTGAATAATCCTCTCTTCCCCGATTAGATTGATTCATAATATTTAGCAGATGTATTGGGAGAAACATCCTTCTTTTTTTTATTAACTTAAAAGGTATTTTGCTTTCTTTCTGACGTAAAGTTCTGACAGGTTCTAATTCATGAATATTTCAAATGACAGGTTATCCTTGAACATCAGATCAATGTCTGGTGAAAACATGGAAGTTGAAAAAAAAAGAGAATGATTAAAGACATGCTGAAATGGTTAATAAATATATATTTCACTTTTTTCCCCATTTGAAAAATACTGGAAAGTATTTTAATGCAGTTTTTTTTTTGGGGGGGGGGAGGGGAATTAAATGGAAAGGAGCTCATTGGAGCCCAGAGGTTTTAAATATGATCTTTATTTGAATATTTTCAATCAGCAAATAGATTATCTTGGAATTTGGTGCATTACTGTAGTAGAAGAAGAAATAGAACTTGGGGGGGGGTGTAGTGAAAAGAGGGATCAGCCTAGAATCCCTTTGTAGTCACAAGCTGACTAAATCCAATCTCCCTTGAATTCCATTGTCCCTTACCAAACTCCAAGCAGGTGCTAACCATTAGCTGAGAAGATTCCTGTACGTAGGGTTTTTTTTAGCAATAAATCAGTTTAATTGGACCTTCACATGTGGACCTAGTGTTTCTCACCTGACAATTACTTATACGCACAAAGACAAAAAAAAACCCTTTCTGTTTAAGATATAAGAATTAGCAAATAATCATTGTTCTGTCCCAGCCCCCGTGAATACTGCTCAACTGCTTACTCGTGAGGAAAAATCCCTTTGCATTGAATGAGGCAGGACTTGGTAAGATAAACCCCTTTTATTTTGACACAGCTTTTATGGAACAAAACTCCAACCTTTAGCTGTTGAAATGAACAAGATTCAGACTCTCTCAGCTGGGATGCTCAAGGTTTAAGTCACTCAAACACAGAGAAATCCGACAAACCTGGTTAAATGTCCAAGAATCCTGAGGCAAGAAATCCAAGGACAGAAGCATGAAGCCATAGCATGAACGATTGTCCTCAGCAACCAGCCCTTCCCACACCTCTCCTCTTTATAGTCCAGCCAGAGCATGGCTTCTTAGAGTCTTTTACTTCTCCTGGAGAGCCACCCCCACTGCCCTCCACTGTCCTACACGCCTTTCCTCCCTGCGCATATGTGCATCTGGGAGAGGCCCCAGCTGTTCCTCATCTTGGCTCAGTTCAGGCCCCCAACCCAGCTGTCTCTCTGTCTGAGCATGAGTAGATGGGCCTGGTGTCACATCTAGCTCTGAGTCTTCACATGCTCCTCAGAGCCTTCCACAGACTCCGATGGGACCCCAGGCAACCCTTCCCCCTCATCCGATTCATTGGACTCGGCTGCTGGATCTGCTGGCAGTCGAGGACTCACAACAATTATAACCTAGAAATGCTATCTTCCCGGTGAGGAAAAAGATTGTCAGAGAAGTATCTGACACAAAGTACTCTCTAATCAAAGATTCTCTCAGCTTTTATATAATCAACCATATTTACTTTCCCTTTCCCAACGCCAAAGAAATAAGCAAAACCATGCCAACTATCGGCTCTGAGCTACTAGGGACCCCCAGTGGTGGGATTCAAATATGTAAACAGTTCTCTGTGTGGATGCTGTTTCCGGAAGTCCATTCTGGGCCTGGGCAACTGAAAAATAGCTACCCATTCTGCCGAAGTGGTGCGAACTGGCTGAATCCCACCACTGGGACCCCTGGCAACCATCTCCCTCTTGGTAACCTCTTCCAAGACTTCCAAGTGTCTTCTGGAGTTGCTACCAATCCAGTAGTGACCTTGAGACTTCTCTTAGTTTCAAGAGCAGATTTCTAGTCATGGAACTGAGTTAGTTTCCTACTGGCTTCCAAACTCTCTGCTGAATCCTGCCATCAGCTCTCATAAAAGCTGAATTTATTTCATCCGTATGAGAACTACAGCTACAACATGGAGGAAGTGAAAGGTTTGTGTTAACTTCTCCACATAGCTAGGGCCAGTAATTATCTCAATAATGAAATATGACATTGTTGTAGTTTACCTTGGATGTGCTTCTAACATGGGTTAATTGGATAGTTGCAAGTTGCCCAAAAACCATTAACAGTGGTACATACACTTCCTTAATAAAAAAAATATTCAGAGGTTTATATGAATTATATTCTTTATGCAAAACAGGCATATCATACCTGACACTAGCAGAATCATGTTATAAGGTAATAAGTGTGAACGAGTAATCCAATTACACATAGCATTAATTTAAATTTCTCTCAGTTTGTTTACTTTTTATATTCTGCATTTTAATTATTATTAGTTGTCTTCCTTACCCAGTTGACTAGAAAGGTAGGATATAAATTGAAGAAATAAAGATAAACCTATCAATTCTTTATGCTTCTAGGAGCAAAATTGTGGAACACTAAATGAAAACACATACACACACGTGCCTACGTTAAGTTCGAATTTGCTGGAACTTGCTTGAAAAGTTGATACAATAGTGATGTGTCTGTTTTAGGATTTCATGAAAATGGAAGAAGTCTTTACTTAGAACAGAATACAGAGTTGGAAAGGACCTTGGAGGTCTTCTAGTCCACCCCCCTACTTGAGCAGGAGACCCTATATCAGACATGTCAAACACAAGGCCCGGGGGCCGGATGCGGCCCGTGAAGTGGTTTCATGTGGCCCGCGAAGCTATCCTGGAAACAGTGAGGGAACGGCCCCTGCTGTCTTGGCCCTGGCCCAAGCCAGCCGGGAGCCAATGTACAATTTTGTGGTGGCCATCTTGGCACTTGCCCCGGTGGACCATACCTTGGCACTTGCCCCGGTCCCACCCCCTTCTGCTAGAGACCCTCAGATCTGTCCCACTCCTGCCCAGGCCCCCACAGGCACCCTTGACGCGAATGATGTAGAACTGGCCACGCCCACCCAGGAGGCCACACCCACTCCATCCACGCCCACCCAGTAGGCTGCACCCACTCTGGCCACACCCACCTGCCCCCCCCAGGGCAACCGCCATGCTGATTTGGCCCTCTGTGAAATTGAGTTTGACACCCCTGCCCTATATCATTCTGGTAAAATGGCTATCCAATCTCTTTTTAAAAATGGAGCACTCACAACTTTGGGAGGCAAGCCTTCCTTCAATTCTTAGAATAGTCACTGTTCAGAATTTATGTTGAAGTTACACATATGGAACTTGCCCAGATACAGAAATATAATTTTAGAATATTGGTGAAACCAATGCCATCATGCTTATCTAGAGAGGAAAGGGAATTAAAAAAAAATGAAGGGTTATCACTAATAGCTATGTTTATTTCTGTTGGAGTAGAATGAAGGTGTCTCTGGATAAGAGTAACTTTCCAATTACTTCCAATTAACATTGACTAGTTGATATTTACTCCCTTAATTTCAGTAGCAATAACATTTAAAGAAGAAAAAAATATGTGAAAATCCATACATGTTTTTCATCTAATATTTATATATTCCTTCCAAAGTCAGTAAAATGAGGACCCAGATTGTTGGAGGCAATATGTTGACTCTGTAAACTTAGAGAAAGAAGGCGGAAAAGCACTATGAAGCATTATATGTCTAGGTACTGTTGCTATTGCTATATTATTTTTTTTTAATTCTCCCCTTTTTTGTAAAGTATTCTAATATTTTTTCTATTATCCCTTTCCTATTTGTTCTACATGGGTTTCATTAATATAGCATCAACAATTTTGCTCACAGTTTCATCAGCTGTTTTTTTTTTTTAAATGTAAGTAGGATTGCAGCATTTGGAGAATTGCAAATACTTCTAATCTTCTATTCCTTTGACAGTATGTGGGTTTGGCAAAATAGAATAAAATAAAATAAAACAAAAATGGGGTGGGTGGAACTTGTTTCTTATGCTTGTTAGAGTGTTATTGGTGTATTGTTGGAATTGGTCCACATTGTTAAAAACTAAGAAGCCAACTAAACAACATAATTGCTAAAGGGTTGTAAACTGCAAAATAACAGCAGAAAACTAGATAATAATTTCTCCAGCAATACTGATTTCGTGACTAAAGAAACCAGGCAGTTGATTTAATGAGCCACCACTTGGAAGAGATTACTTGACAACTATTTTTTTTTTTTTTGGAACGGCAAATCATATCAAAACGATCTACATCTTTTCCTTAGTGCAATTATAAACAAAGAGGAGAAAGAGAAAACAACAACTGAGAAGGAACTCCTCTTGACGTGACAACTTGTGTTGTAGAAAAGAGATGTAACGGGCCTCAGATTGGACTATCCAAGAAGGAATCTAATGGAGGAAAGAAGCATTAATTAGAAAATTAGAGTCAACTCATGAAGTGTAGAACCAACTGTGAAATTCACATAATAATAATAATAATAATAATAATAATAATAATAATAATAATAATAATAATAATAATAATAATAATAATAATAATAATAATAATAATAATAATATTGGAAGGGACCTTGGAAGTCTTCTAGTCCAACCCCCTGCTCAGGCAGGAAACTCTATACCATTTCAGACAAATGGCTGTCCAGTCTCTTCTTAAAAACATCCAGTGTTGGAGCATTCACCACTTCTGGAGGCAGGTTGTTCCACTGGTTAATTGTTCTAACTGTCAGGAAGTTTCTCCTTAGTTCTAGGTTGCTTCTCTCCTTGATCAGTTTCCATCCATTGCTTCTTGTCCTGCCTTCAGGCCCTTTGGAGAATAGATTGACTCCCTCTTCTTTGTGGCAGCCCCTGAGATACTGGAACACTGCTATCATGTCCCCCCTCGTCCTTCTCTTCATTAAACTAGACATGCCCAATTCCAGCAGCCTTTCCTTATATGCTTTAGCCTCCAGTCCCCTAATCATCTTTGTTTCTCTTCTCCGTACTCTTTCTAGAGTCTCAGCATCTTTTTTAGTTTACTGTTCCAAAACTTGTTGAAATTTTTTAAAAAAATATTAGATTTCCTCTCAAGACAGGCAGGGTCTAGTAGTCCCTCCCTATGGAGTTATCTGTGTGCCTTACAATTGTTCTGCTTGCTCTGGATTAACCTGTTGCCTTGTCATTCATCCCTGCCCGCTACAGCTTTCCCAGATGGATGTTTCCTATCAGACATCAACAGTTGGAGTCTTCTGGGCCACTCCCAAGTTATGTCAGGTGGATGGAAACCAGCTGACAGTTCTCTCTGGGTATAATTTGAGGTTTTGTATCCAGATTTGTTCATGTGTTGTTCAGGTTTGTGTATTGAAACTCATTTCCTGATTTCCTGCAGATTTCGCGACAACAGTGTGGAATTTGTTAGGGCTTTCTGCTGCGATGTTTTTCTAAAAAAAAATATTGTAATTTGGTGATGGTGTTGTTATCCAAGTACTACTAATACTAAACCTTGCTTAGGGTTTTTGAGATCAGCCAAGGTTACCTGCTGTGTCTTGCTAAGCACCATCTAACGACTATTATCCTCTTAAAAGGTCGTTCTTGTACGGCAGGATCTTCTCCACTGAGAGCTTGTCCAGGGAGTAAAAAGACAGTTTACCTCAGACTCTTGTATTGTTGAAGGTCAGCAACTGTGTCCTGCAATCCTGCCTAAATGTGAGGTTGCAAAATATCTTCTCTGAGCCCTGGCAGCAAGCTGTAATAATGCCAGAGTAGAAAGTTATAACAATAACTAAACTGACAATACCGAATCAGCATATTCAAAGCCTAGGAAAGCTCCTTAGGGGAGTTGTGTTTTCACTGTGGAGTCTTTAAAAAAAATGGAAAGGGCAGAGTTTGTGATTTAAACTTGACTTCATGCCTGTCAAATCTCTCTCTCTCTCTCTCTCTCTCTCTCTCTCTCTCTCTCTCTCTCTCTCTCTCTCTCTCTCTCTCTCTCTCTCTCTTTCTCTCACACACACACACCGGTCTGTCTTTGTCTTTCTTTCTCTCTCACATACATACACACAGACATACACACCATCTTCTATCTATCTGTCTGTCTGTCTGTCTATCTATCTATCTATCTATCTATCTATCTATCTATCTATCTATCTATCTATCTATCTATCTATCTATCTATATCCAGTGCTTTTTTTGTAAAAAACAAAAAACAAAACGGTGCCTGAACTCACACACGTCATACAACCCGCGTTCTATGAGAAAAAAAGCCCTGTCTACATCTATATCTATCTATATCTATATCTATATCTATATCTATATCTATATCTATATCTATATCTATATCTATATCTATATCTATATCTATCTATATCTATATCTCATTGTCCGTCCGTCCGTCCGTCCATCCATCCATCTATCTATCTATCTATCTATCTATCTATCTATCTATCTATCTATCTATCTATCTATCTATCTATCTATCTATCTATCTATCTATCTATCTATCTATCTATCTATCTATCTATCTATCTATCTATCTATCAACAGTCATACACCAATCACTGCTTAAATGACTTTCAGATTTTTACCCAGTTATTTGGTAAGCCATTTTGAGCACCCTAGAGGCCAGTTTTACAATATCACTTCATTCATGCCAGTCTTCCTTTCTTATTCTTCTGTCTATAAAACACTATTATTTTTTTCCCGATCTCTTGATTTCACACTTGGAGATCCGAGAGAAAAATCACACTTGATCTTCAATGTGAATTGAGACTAATAAGTATTCAGCCATCACTTTGCCTCCATCTAAGGGTAAATCTACATGCTCATTCATACTATGGACACTGCAATGCAGAAAGAAATTTGACATGATGTGTGGGAAAACTCCAGCTGACATTTGATTGATAGATTATACACTGTCATAAAAAGGGTCATGAGAGCACAGAAATTAATTTAGATAAATACAAGGTAATAAGACACTTAGGGAAATGTGATACTAATGTGATACTAAGCCAGAGCGCAAAATTGGCTAATGCTAGTTCATGAGGCAGAATAAGCAAGATACTTAACAAAAAAGCCAGTTATTATTAAAAATAATTAATGGGGTTTGTTATATTGATAGCTACCAGTGTAAATAACACTGATGTGTACAAGCATAAAAATTATTAACAGGTCTTCTATTCTTTGATTCTGAAGGCCAAAGGAAAAAAAAATCTTATCTATTGTGATGGGATGAGTATAGCCTTGATAAATCCAAGGGCAAAACTGTGCGCAATCAACGTTATTCACTGTGCAACAATGGAAAGTGTTAAAATGGTTAAGAAGAAATTAAAGAACGGTTTTCTCCATTTTTCTGGATAGTCTTTCTAAGATTTTATTTGCATTATGAGGATAAGACATGACTTTAGGATATATTTTTTTTGTTTCTTTCCAATAAAAAAATTTGGAACAGGAGAAATGTACAAATAACAATACCAGATGACAGAAAATTAAGTTTCCCTTTTTAAACAAATCGTTTCCCTACTGTATTTTATCTCCTCCCATCGATCCTATTCTCTACCTAGAATAAAATCTGTCACAGAATAAGAAACCAAGGTGATGTAACAGAGTTTGTTCATACAATATGTACGGATGGCTGACTTTTCCAACAACATCTTCAAGAAAGAACCAAGGTTTTTCAAAAGGAGAATTGCAGGTAGTCCTCAGTTTATGAGCCTAACTGAGCCCAAAATTTCTGTTGATAAGTGCGTTTTTGCCTCATTTTATGATCTTTTTGGCCACAGTTGTTCATTATTTTGAAGTTGTTAATTTAGAAACATGGTTGTTAAGTCAATCTGGCTTCCCCATTGATTTTACTAGTCAGAAGGTTGCAAAACGGGATCATGTGACCCCGGGACATGGCAACTGTCATAAATATAAGATGATGATGATGACGATGATGATGACGATAACGATGACGATGACGATGATGATGACAATAACGATAACGATAACGATAATGATAACGATAACAATAACGATAACAATAACAATAACAATAACAATAACAATAACAATAACAATAACAATAACAATAACAATAACAATAAAACAATAACAATATCCTGCATGAGACGATTTCAGAGACTGAAAGAGCAAACTGTTGGCAATATTGGGAGTAAATAGGATAAAAGTTTTTCAGATATTAGCCTCTCTAGCACTGGTTCGGACACAATATAACTGTCTAAAATCCAGTTATTTTATTCAGAATAACAGAATACAGAGTTGGAAGGGACCTTGGAGGTCATCTAGTCCAACCCCCTGCTCAGGCAGGAAACTCTATCCCATTTCAGACAAATGGTTGTCAAGCCTCTTCTTAAAAACTTCCAGTGTTTGAGCACCCATAGCTTCTGGAGGTAGGTTGTTTCACTGATTAATTGTTCTCACTGTCAGGAAATTTCTCCTTAGTTCTAGATTGCTTTTCTCATTGATTAGTTTCCATCCATTGCTTCTTGTCCTGCCTTCAGGCGCTTTGGAGAATAGCTTGATTCCCTCTTCTGTGTGGCAGCCCCTGAGATATTGGAACACTGCTATCCTGTCCCCCCTCGTCCTTCTCTTCATTAAACTAGACATACCGAATTCCAGCAGCCTTTCCTTATATGTTTTAGCCTCCAGTCCCCTGATCATCTTTGTTGCTCTTCTCTGTACTCTTTCTAGAATCTCAACATCTTTTTTACATCGTTGTGACCAGAACTGGATGCAGAATTCCAAGTGTGGCCTTACCAAGGCATTGTAAAGTGGTATTAACACTTCACGTGAAGTTAGTTGCCAAGCATCTGAATTTTGATCATGGGATAGTTGCAATTTTCATAAGTGTGAAAAATGGTCATAAGTCACTTTTTGCAGATCTGTTGTAACTTTGAACAATCATGAAATGAACTGTTATAAGTCAACAAATACCTATATTTGTAAATGGTTTGGAAATTTGGCTGATTGGCTATTTCAATGCCAATTTGCTCAAATGTATAAAAATGGGTGGGAATAGGTGAGCAAATAATTTTTGTCCCTATCTTGTCCCTGACCAGCCTTATGTATTAGAAAACATGTATGGCCTATTTTATACTTTCAGAATTTTATCCTGAGATTGCAACTCAAATGTGTATAAAAAGATATTATTCATATTAGGGAAAGTATGAACCAAAAGTGTTTTGCTGAAAAGACAAACACAACAAACTACATTTCACTATTACTATGTGCAGTGCATTTAACATGCACTGCAAACATAACACATACATGTATTTGTATTTGTATGTTATGTGTATGTGTATATGTATATGTATGTATATGTATATGTTTATGGGTGTGTGCATATTTTATGCCATTTTTGTAATCCAGGCAGCCAAAACCCTTTCCATTTCTTATTTAGCCATTAGTTTTGCATTTTCTAATTGTTTGAAGCAGTTATTATATCAAAGCCAAACATATTTAGAAATATGCAATGGGGAGAACAATATATTTAAAATTTAAAAGATTTTAAAATATAATTCTTGTGATAGATTTTTAATGCAAATGATTGCAGCGACCGGATAGAAATTATAGGCGAAAACTCACAAAAGTAGCACAACCTATACACAAACTGAGTTTGTGTTCCTAGGAGAGGAGCATATATAGTTATATTTTTCCTGGACAGAAATAGAAATAGAATTTATAAAAAGACATATAGACTTTTTCAGAGATTTAATTTCTTCAGCATTTGAAATTATACTTAAAAAGGAACAAGACAATGAAGTAGGTACTGTAAAACCAGAATAAAATCTGATGCTCTTATTTTCTACATCTTTCTATTGCAATGGAAATTAAAATTCACTGACAAGTGTTGGGTAAATTTTGGTAACTGGACTCAAAACTGGGGCTGAAAGATATCAGCTCCTGTTATGTAGCGAAGTTGGCAGTTTTTTCCTTACAGAATAGTATTAGTAGCTATTGCCAGATTTCACATTCGTTATGATGCTGATTTAAGAAGCCTAAGATAAAAACGGAAGAATATATTCCTTGTTGGATACATTAAAACATCCACAGAGAATATGTGCAAGAGCAGGAGAGAGAAAGAGAAACGATGTGATCCTTACTTTTAATGCTAACCATAAAGCTTTCCAGTTCTCTGTTTCTGTAATATTAATGTAATTTACAGCATATTCATTGTCACCAACTGCGTTTCCAGATGCTAGCACTTTGCACATATTTGCCCTAGTGTCATTTTCTCTCCTAAATCACTACAAGCAGAATCGCAAAGTTGTGAAATAATGAAATTGTGAAGTTAGAAGGAAATGCACGCCGACAGATTGGGTCACAGTTATGCAAGTGTGAATGTCGGAATGGCACAGCTGAATGTAATATGAAATGAAATTGCCATTTTAATTAACACTTAATGGATGCTATTTCAGTAAATCCTTCACCTTTTTCTTTCTTTCTTTTTTCTTTCTTTCTTTCTTTCTTTCTTTCTTTCTTTCTTTCTTTCTTTCTTTCTTTCTTTTTTCTTTTGCAAAAGTGAGTTTTTGTTTGTTTTTATTTTTTTACAGAATTACCCCATGTTTGGCCAGGAATTCCAGATCTTGTTCCAGAAAGGTCAGTGTGTTGAAGTTGGAATGTTATTTAGAAACTGAACTGGGATTTTGAATTCAGCCACATTTCATGTCCAGTTTCACTGGACACTGAAAAAGTAAACTATATCATGCTGCTATTCTAATACATTTAAGGAGAAACTTCCTGACAGTGAGGACAATTAACCAGTGGAACAGCTTGCCTTTAGAAATCATGGGCACTTCCATCACTGGAAGTTTTTAAGAAGAGACTAGGCAGTCACTTGTCTGAGATGGTAGGTCCTCCTGCTTGAGCAGGGGGGGCTGGGCTAGAAGACCTCCAAGGTCCCTTCCAGTTCTATTCTATTCTATTCTATTCTATTCTATTCTATTCTATTCTATTCTATTCTATTCTATTCTATTCTTACTCCTCTCTCCTCTGCTCTACTCTGCTCTACTCTACTCTACTTTGTTCTAGTCTAGTCTAGTCTACTTTAATCTAGTCTAGACTAGATTTATTATGGAATCTTTAGACTACTTCCCTCAAACATGTTGCAATGAATGTATAAACTGATACAGGTAATCCTTTACTTACGACCACAATTGAGCTCCAAATTTCTGTGGTTAAATGAGACAGTTGTTAAGTGAATTTTGCCCCACTGTATGACTTTTCTTGCCACAGTTGCTAAGTAAATCACGCCAATTGTTAAGTCAGTAGCATGGTTGTTAGCCTGGCTTCCCCATTGACTTTTCTTGTCAGAAGTTCGCAAAAGAGAAAGTCTAGCCCAAAATGAGCTTTCCTGGCTGAAGATGGCCTAGAATCAGGTATAACACCTTCACTGGGCCAATCAAAATGTCAAATGGCTAACAAAGGAAAGGGCATCAACAGCACGGTATGAATTGAGTGAAAATGAAATTGTTATTTCAACACATACATTTTGGATGGGAAACACTCAAGAAGCAGGAAGAAATTCAGACTGGCGAGCATGAAGATTACTTCTAATTTACTCAGTGTACCTGCACAATTAAGAATTATTGGACCTAATGCATTTTACTTTCCATAGTCCTTTCTGTGTTTTATCTGTTTATCAACTGGTATTACTAATGCTGTCCTAAATCCTATTAAAAGCCAATTTCCAATTGTGAATGAGGATCTAGCGAGGATCGCTATCCAGAATTGTCAAACATCAGTGCAGGAAGAAAAAAAAGAAGGAAATATTTGCTCCCAACATAGCTGATAGAACCAAATGATCTTGTCCAGATCAATGTCAATCAGATGCAGAGACTATAGGCTTTGTAAAGAGAAGAAAGAAATTTAACTGGGTATCTTAATTTAAATTATTTTCTTCTCTGGCCTGACTCTTTCTGAAGCACACCTATTTCATGCTGGTGTCTTCATACGATACAATATTTTAGGGGAACTTTATACAGAGGTGTTTGACATTTTGTTAATGACTATCTCAATTTAGTCATAAGTCATAAGTTGAGGATCACCTCTATGCACCTATACCAGGGGTAGGCAACCTTGGCTCTTTTATGACTCGTAGACTTCAACTCCCAGAATTCCTGAGCCAGCATGGCTCAGCTTGGGGACCTCTCCCTTTCCCCTCAACATGGCTGGCTCAGGAATTCTGGGAGTTGAAGTCCACGAGTCATAAAAGAGCCAAGGTTGCCTACCCCTGACCTATACTGTATCTTCTGGAGGGGGGGAAGTACAGGAACTTGGCTTTCAGTGGTAATTCGTTCTTGATGTCCTGCAAAGGGGAAGGCAAATAACAATCCCAATAGTGATATTTCTAAAATGCTTCAGTGCTTGGTCTTTCTCCAGTGCTGTATTTCTTTCCTTTCCAATCATTTTTTTTGAATTAGTGGATTCCTTTCTTTCGTTGAGAAATAAGTCTTCTAATATAAGGAAGAGAGAGAGAGAGAGAGAGAGAGAGAGAGAGAGAGAGAGAGAGAGAGAGAGAGAGAGAATACTTGATAAGTGGTGTCTCTCAGAATTATTGTGGTTTGTGCAATCATTTTTTAAACTACAGATTATATTTTTGTTGACTCCCGTTAACTTTTCCTCCATCCCAGATGCCAGCATTTTAATAAAACCAAGACATTTTCAATGAAATGTCAGTCTCAAGGTGATCAAAGTGTTAGGGGAGCTGTTTGGCTACAGCTACAGCTTTGAATTTCCTCCTTGCTTTTCGGAAACATCGCCTTAAAAAAGCCCTGATTGAAGCTGAGCTGCCTTTATCAGTCTGATCAGAGCCCTATCAAGAACATGCATGATTCAGCTGCTTTCCTTGAGCTTGGAAAAAAATATAACTTTGATAGATGTTCCACAAGTGTCGCACAATAGTTTTCGTGCTCACATTGGTTAAGATTTAGTACTGCCATTAAAGAGCAGAAGGGCTCTTTGGTGGCAATCCTCCGACATACCAAATATCCCAAAGAACAACATTCTACAAATCAGAGATTAAGGTGCTGACAAAAAATCTCCACTCCACTGCAGTTTTTTCCCCCTTCAACCCTATATCAGCAGTGACTATCTTTTCGATCAAATCTCTGGGGAAGGCGAACAGCACAGGCTTTGTTCTCGGCTGGAAAATAATAACAAACCAAAGATAAAATGTGACATGTTATCTCCTCTGTCTAGGAGCCAGTCAATTTTATCCCTCCCTGCCACAAATTATGCAAATAAACCACTCTCGGCCTTGCTACTGACCGAAGGCTTCAGACTGGTGACAGGCCACATGGCAGGGATCGATCACGCTAAGTCTTTGCTGTTTGCCAGCTGCAAGATGTGTAATGAACTTTTATTTGAGTTTGTGCCTTTGAATTCTTATCATGACCTGCCTTGACGTCTTTTAGATCTTGAAGGCTGGGGTTGCTGTGGAAATGGGCTATGGAAGTGAAACAGGATCTGGACAAAATCAATCAGTTCACACATCTGGCATTTTGTGTGTAAATAGGAGTGCTTGTTATCCATCTGGCCAACTTCTAGGAACATATAAATTCGTTGTCCCAAAGGTTCTTTTTCAAGAGGCAATTGGACTTTCTTGTTTTTCTTTGAAGACATTTTGCTTCTCATCCAAGAAGCTTCTTCAGCTCTGACTGGATGATGGGGAATGGGAGGATTTATACTCCTTACAGATAGCTGGTCATTTGTAGTCTTTTAGTGAGCTGTTGTTGAGGGCAATAGAAGAAGGGGACGACAGAGAATGAGGTGGCTGGATGGAGTCACTGAAGCAGTAAGTGTGAACATAAATGGACTCCAGAAGATGGTAGAGGACAGGAAGACCTGGAGGAACGTTGTCCATGGGGTCGCGATGGGTCGGACACGACTTCGCAATCAACAACAACAACAGTGAGTCGTTGAGGCCACCTGGAGGTTTATCAACACAAATTTAGGATTAGATGAGAGACTGCCAAGGAATATTGAAATTGTAAGCTTGAACTGGGAAATCTGAAAAGCAATCTGGAAGAAGTAAAAAATTAGGGGGGGGGAACCCTACCTAGATGCATTATTAGAAGTAAAGCTAGACCTGAAGGTGATAACAATTTTCTAATAACTCATTGTTTTACTAGGATCTTGAGGTTGACCCACTGTCCTGCTTGTTTCTTATTTAGTGGTTGTGTATCTCTTCTCTCCAGTCTCTGTTTCTTACATTAATTAAATTATTTTAAAAGACAATCCATCATTTTTGCATCCATTTGAAAGTCAGAATTTTAACATTATAATAGATAAACGATGACATTAACCCATTTTGCTCCAAAATCTGCTAAAGAAGATAATCTTGGTAAGTTTCTATCCTAGTGTCATTAGGCTGTGGTGGTCCAGACGACTTTGCTTCCATACTACTAAGACTAATGGTGTGGGTTTTGGGGTGCCTAAATCCCAGGGCCAGACTGCCCCTCCTCAATGGTATCTGTCCACCCCATATATTCCAATAGGATAGACATGTGTGTTGTGATTCCTTGCCAGCCAGTGGATCTGGCAGCTGAGTCTGAGGAATCAGATGAGGAGGAGGGGCCTGGAGTGACATCAGAGTCAGAGGAAGGCTCTGAGCAGCTCCAAGACTTATAGTCGGACAAGAAGCCTGGCCCCTCTACTCGTGCTCAGGCTGAGACATAGCTGTGCTGGGAGTCTGAGTTGGACAGTGATGAAGAACAGTTGGGACAAATCCAGGATGCATGAAAGCACAGGCAAGAGAAGCGAGTAGGACAGAGGAATGCAATGAGCGGCTCCAAAGGCAAAGGAGAAGGCATTAGGAAGCCATGCCTTGGCTGCATAATAAAAGGGAAGGTGTGGGGTGCTGGTTGCCAAAGGCAACCGTTCATGTTGAGGATCGAGTTTCTGTGGACTGTGTTTGTTTGTCTTGGACATTGTCTCAGGTCTGTGAGAATAAAAGGGGTTGGTTTTTTTTCTTGCGGTTCCTACCTGTTTCTTGGAAGAAGGGTTTCGCCTTGTGACCATAACAAGGACTCACATAGGCTGGGACAGAACAATCTGGACCCTTTCTTGAAACAATACTACTTAATAGGACTCAGGATGCAATGACTTTCCCATACAGAGTATCCCCATTGGAATGATCTCCACCCTGACGTGGTCCTGAGGAAATCCTTCAGGGGCTGTAAATCTTGCACTTTATCCAAAGTGTCCCCTTCTCCTTTCTTTTCAATATTCTCCTTTGCCATTTTTCCAGAAGGACAGTCAGTCCTTCTTTAACATAATATACAATATCTACCCATTCATCTTATCCCATCTGCACCATATATGATATGGGCTCAGTGGCTAAATTGGTTTAGTAACCTAACCCTAACCATCTTTTCAATCTTTAAAGCTTTGTTTTCTCATTGACTCTTCATGGATGACGTCTGATTATTGCTTTTCCACTGCTTGAAACCAAGCTCCTATCTCTCGCTGTCATTTTTTTGCCTTCTGATATTGGAAGTGCAGGGTTTAGTGTTCTTCACATTGAAACTAACCATTATCAATCATTATCCTCCACTCTCTTTCCACCAAAAGATGGTGAAAAGAAGAGATTTCTGCCCCTTAAAGCACGGGTACCAAACTCGCCATGTCATGTGACGTATCACGACACATCACAACTTTTTTTTGCATTGCCGGAGCTGGGGTGGGCACGGCCTCCATATGATGCAACCAGCCCGCGGGCCGGCAGTTTGACACCTCGCCTTAGAGGAATGAAAATGAACATACTGTTAGTTCAGTTTCATCCAGTTTTGGTCACCACGATGTAAAAAAGATGTTGAGACTCTAGAAAGAGTACAGAGAAGAGCAACAAAGATGATCAGGGGACTGGCGGCTAAAAGATATCAGGAACGGTTGCTGGAATTGGGTATGTCTAGTTTAATGAAGAGAAGGACGAGGGGGGACATGATAGCAGTCTTTCAATATCTTAGGGCCTGCCACAAAGAAGAGGGAGTCAAGCTATTTTCCAAGGTGCCTGAAGGCATGACAAGAAGCAACAGATGGAAACTAACCAAGGAGAGAAGCAACCTAGAACTAAGGAGAAACTTCCTGACAGTTAGAACAATTAACCAGTGGAACAACTTGCCTCCGGAAGCTGTGAATGTTCTAACACTGGAAGTTTTTAAGAAGAGACAGGACAGCCATTTGTCCGAAATGGTATAGGGTTTCCTGCCTGAGCAGGGGGTTGGACTAGATGACCTCCAAGGTCCCTTCCAACTTTTATTATTATTATTATTATTATTATTATTATTATTATTATTATTATTATTATTATTATTATTATTATTATTATTATTATTATTATTATTATTATTATTATTATTATTAACTTACCACTCTTCATTTAGTGATCGTTCAAAGTTATAACATCACATGACTAATTCACACCCTTACGAATGTTGCACCATCCCCATGGTCACATGATCAAAATTAATCCACTTGGCAACTGGCTCAGATTTATGACGGTTGCTATCTATCAAGGCTGGGCATCTACATCTTCTCAAATATGGATGCTACTTAAGAGAGGTTTAGAAGAACAGTAACCCCCTTTTAAAGATCTTTCTTTGTTATCCTTAGAGAAAACCATTTAATGTGTTAGCCCAGCTGGAGAACACACATTGTTTGCAAATCCCTTAAAATTTAAATCCAAATAATCCTATATTGCTGATAAAAGGAATGTAAATAACGAACCAGTGTCCTTGTAACAATTAACTATATCTAAATCAGGCATGTGTGGTTTCAGTATTAGTGACTGTTAGATCGCGCAGGCAGTAAGACACGAGTCGAGTGACAGTCAGCTCTCGGTTTATTGGCAAGGCATCAAGTAAATCCGGACTGGCTCTCTGGGCCAGGGGAGCCCTCTTTTATGGGATTCCCCTGGCTTGTAATCACACAATTCCATTGGCTGGCAAGACCCTGTTGCTAGTTAGCCAACCAGCAACTGGCATGAAACTGTATGCAGATGGAGAAGGGCAATCACCCTTAATGGGCGATCAATGGTGAAGGGCAATCACCCTTAATGGGTGATCAGGATATGCATAGGGGATTAAGGGGGGGGAATACAAAGAACACAACACCCCTCCCCTCAAAGTTCTTGCTATCGTCCTTGGTGAATAGTGGTTACATAGTCCTTCAGATATGT